>NW_027478565.1:879465-986500 GCF_051014685.1 Ptiloglossa arizonensis
CGTATTTTTTCCCTAGGCCATTCTGATTAAGCGATTGGAGCAGCAGAAGTGCGAAAAATTTGTTGTCTTGTCAACCATTTCTTAGCTTCAAATTCCCATATCTCGCGAACGGACTGACCTAACCCAAAAATTCCTATTGCATCTGAAAGTAGAAACTCGCCCGATTACAACGGTATGCGTATTTTTTCCCTAGGCCATTCTGGTTAAGTGTTTGGAGCAGCAGAAGTGCGAAAAATTTCGTGCGTTCTCAACCATTTCTTGGCTTCAAACTCCATATCTCGCGAAAGGATTGACCTAACCCAAAAATTCCTGTTGCGTCTGAATGTAGAAACTCGCCCGATTACAACGGTATGTATACTTTTTCCTTAGGCCATTCTGGCTTCGCGTTTGGTGCAGCAGAATTGCGAAAAATTTTTTACCCTGTCAACCATTTCTTGGCTTCAAACTCCCATATCTCGCGAACGGATTGACATAACCCAAAAATTCATGTTGCGTCTGAAAGTAGAAGCTCGCGCGATTACAAAGGTATGCGTATTTTTTCCCTAGGCCATTCTGGTTAAGCGTTTGGAGCAGCAGAATTGCGAAAAATTTGTTGCCTTCTCAACCATTTCTTGGCTTCATACTCCCATATCTCGCGAACGGATTGACCTAACCCAAAAATTCCTATTGCATCTGAAAGTAGAATCTCGCCCGATTACAACGGTATGCGTATTTTTTCCCTAGGCCAGTCTGGTTAAGCGTTTGGAGCAGCAGAATTGCGAAAAATTTGTTGCCTTCTCAACCATTTCTTGGCTTCATACTCCCATATCTCGCGAACGGATTGACCTAACCCAAAAATTCCTATTGCATCTGAAAGTAGAATCTCGCCCGATTACAACGGTATGCGTATTTTTTCCCTAGGCCAGTCTGGTTAAGCGATTGGAGCAGCAGAAGTGCGAAAAACTTGTTGTCTTGTCAACCATTTCTTAGCTTCAAACTCCCGTACCGCGCGAACGGATTGACCTAACCCAAAAATTCCTGCTGCGTCTGAAAGTAGAAACTCGCCCGATTACAACGGTATTCGTATTTTTTCCCTAGGCCATTCTGATTAAGCGATTGGAACAGCAGAAGTGCGAAAAATTTGTTGTCTTGTCAACCATTTCTTAGCTTCAAACTCCCATATCTCGCGAACGGACTGACTTAACCCAAAAATTGCTATTGCATCTGAAAGTAGAAACTCGCCCGATTACAACGGTATGCGTATTTTTTCCCTAGGCGATTCTGGTTAAGCGTTTGGAGCAGCAGAATTGCGAAAAATTTGTTGCCTTCTCAACCATTTCTTGGCTTCATACTCCCATATCTCGCGAACGGACTGACCTAACCCAAAAATTCCTATTGCATCTGAAAGTAGAAACTCGCCCGATTACAACGGTATGTATACTTTTTACTTAGGTCATTCTGGCTTCGCGTTTGGTGCAGCAGAATTGCGAAAAATTTTTTACCCTGTCAACCATTTCTTGGCTTCAAACTCCCATATCTCGCGAACGGATTGACCTAACCCAAAAATTCCTATTGCATCTGAAAGTAGACACTCGCCCGATTACAACGGTATGCGTATTTTTTCCCTAGGCCATTCTGGTTAAGTGTTTGGAGCAGCAGAAGTGCGAAAAGTTTTGTGCGTTCTCAACCATTTCTTGGCTTCAAACTCCCATATCTCGCGAACGGATTGACCTAACCCAAAAATTCCTATTGCATCTGAAAGTAGAAACTCGCCCGATTACAACGGTATGTGTATTTTTTCCCTAGGCCATTCTCGTTAAGCGTTTGGAGCAGCAGAATTGCGAAAAATTTGTTGCCTTCTCAACCATTTCTTGGCTTCATACTCCCATATCTCGCGATCGGATTGACCTAACCCAAAAATTCCTATTGCATCTGAAAGTAGAAAGTCGCCCGATTACAACGGTATGCGTATTTTTTCCCTAGGCGATTCTGGTTAAGCGATTGGAGCAGCAGAAGTGCGAAAAATTTGTTGTCTTGTCAACCATTTCTTAGCTTCAAACTCCCATATCTCGCGAACGGATTGACCTAACACAAAAATTCCTGCTGCGTCTGAAAGTAGAAACTAGCCCGATTACAACGGTGTGCGTATTTTTTCCCTAGGCCATTCTGATTAAGGGATTGGAGCAGCAGAAGTGCGAGAAATTTGTTGTCTTGTCAACCATTTCTTAGCTTCAAACTCCCATATCTCGCGAACGGACTGACCTAACCCAAAAATTCCTATTGCATCTGAAAGTAGAAACTCGCCTGATTACAACGGTATGCGTATTTTTTCCCCCGGCGATTCTGGTTAAGCGATTGGAGCAGCAGAAGTGCGAAAAATTTGTTGTCTTGTCAACCATTTCTTAGCTTCAAACTCCCATATCTCGCGAACGGACTGACCTAACCCAAAAATTCCTATTGCATCTGAAAGTAGACACTCGCCCGATTACAACGGTATGCGTATTTTTTCCCTAGGCCATTCTGGTTAAGTGTTTGGTGCAGCAGAAGTGCGAAAAATTTTGTGCTTTCTCAACCATTTCTTGGCTTCAAACTCCCATATCTCGCGAACGGATTGACCTAACCCAAAAATTCCTATTGCGTCTGAATGTAGAAACTCGCCCGATTACAACGGTATGTATACTTTTTCCTTAGGTCATTCTGGCTTCGCGTTTGGTGCAGCAGAATTGCGAAAAATTGTTTACCCTGTCAACCATTTCTTGGCTTCAAACTCCCATATCTCGCGAACGGATTGACATAACCCAAAAATTCATGTTGCGTCTGAAAGTAGAAGCTCGCCCGATTACAACGGTATGCGTATTTTTTCCCTAGGCCATTCTGGTTAAGCGTTTGGAGCAGCAGAATTGCGAAAAATTTGTTGCCTTCTCAACCATTTCTTGGCTTCATACTCCCATATCTCGCGAACGGACTGACCTAACCCAAAAATTCCTATTGCATCTGAAAGTAGAAACTCGCCCGATTACAACGGTATGCGCATTTCTTCCCTAGGCCATTCTGGTTAAGTGTTTGGAGCAGCAGAAGTGCGAAAAATTTGTTGCCTTCTCAACCATTTCTTGGCTTCATACTCCCATATCTCGCGAACGGACTGACCTAACCCAAAAATTCCTATTGAATCTGAAAGTAGAAACTCGCCCGATTACAACGGTATGCGTATTTTTTCCCTAGGCCATTCTGATTAAGCGATTGGAGCAGCAGAAGTGCGAAAAATTTGCTGTCTTGTCAACCATTTCTTAGCCTCAAACTCCCATATCTCGCGAACGGACTGACCTAACCCAAAAATTCCTATTGCATCTGAAAGTAGAAACTCGCCCGATTACAACGGAATGCGTATTTTTTCCCTAGGCAATTCTGGTTAAGCGATTGGAGCAGCAGAAGTGCGAAAAATTTGTTGTCTTGTCAACCATTTCTTAGCTTCAAACTCCCATATCTCGCGAACGGATTGACCTAACACAAAAATTCCTGCTGCGTCTGAAAGTAGAAACTAGCCCGATTACAACGGTGTACGTATTTTTTCCCTAGGCCATTCTGATTAAGCGATTGGAGCAGCAGGAGTGCGAAAAATTTGTTGCCTTGTCAACCATTTCTTAGCTTCAAACTCCCATATCTCGCGAACGGACTGACCTAACCCAAAAATTCCTATTGCATCTGAAAGTAGAAACTCGCCCGATTACAACGGTATGCGTATTTTTTCCCCCGGCGATTCTGGTTAAGCGATTGGAGCAGCAGAAGTGCGAAAAATTTGTTGTCTTGTCAACCATTTCTTAGCTTCAAACTCCCATATCTCGCGAACGGACTGACCTAACCCAAAAATTCCTATTGCATCTGAAAGTAGACACTCGCCCGATTACAACGGTATGCGTATTTTTTCCCTAGGCCATTCTGGTTAAGTGTTTGGAGCAGCAGAAGTGCGAAAAGTTTTGTGCGTTCTCAACCATTTCTTGGCTTCAAACTCCCATATCTCGCGAACGGATTGACCTAACCCAAAAATTCCTATTGCATCTGAAAGTAGAAACTCGCCCGATTACAACGGTATGTGTATTTTTTCCCTAGGCCATTCTGGTTAAGTGTTTGGAGCAGCAGAAATGCGAAAAGTTTTGTGCGTTCTCAACCATTCCTTGGCTTCAAACTCCCATATCTCGCGAACGGATTGACTTAACCCAAAAATTCCTATTGCATCTGAAAGTAGAAACTCGCCCGATTACAACGGTATGTGTATTTTTTCCCTAGGCCATTCTCGTTAAGCGTTTGGAGCAGCAGAATTGCGAAAAATTTGTTGCCTTCTCAACCATTTCTTGGCTTCATACTCCCATATCTCGCGATCGGATTGACCTAACCCAAAAATTCCTATTGCATCTGAAAGTAGAAAGTCGCCCGATTACAACGGTATGCGTATTTTTTCCCTAGGCGATTCTGGTTAAGCGATTGGAGCAGCAGAAGTGCGAAAAATTTGTTGTCTTGTCAACCATTTCTTAGCTTCAAACTCCCATATCTCGCGAACGGATTGACCTAACACAAAAATTCCTGCTGCGTCTGAAAGTAGAAACTAGCCCGATTACAACGGTGTGCGTATTTTTTCCCTAGGCCATTCTGATTAAGGGATTGGAGCAGCAGAAGTGCGAGAAATTTGTTGTCTTGTCAACCATTTCTTAGCTTCAAACTCCCATATCTCGCGAACGGACTGACCTAACCCAAAAATTCCTATTGCATCTGAAAGTAGAAACTCGCCTGATTACAACGGTATGCGTATTTTTTCCCCCGGCGATTCTGGTTAAGCGATTGGAGCAGCAGAAGTGCGAAAAATTTGTTGTCTTGTCAACCATTTCTTAGCTTCAAACTCCCATATCTCGCGAACGGACTGACCTAACCCAAAAATTCCTATTGCATCTGAAAGTAGACACTCGCCCGATTACAACGGTATGCGTATTTTTTCCCTAGGCCATTCTGGTTAAGTGTTTGGTGCAGCAGAAGTGCGAAAAATTTTGTGCTTTCTCAACCATTTCTTGGCTTCAAACTCCCATATCTCGCGAACGGACTGACCTAACCCAAAAATTCCTATTGCATCTGAAAGTAGAAAGTCGCCCGATTACAACGGTATGCGTATTTTTTCCCTAGGCGATTCTGGTTAAGCGATTGGAGCAGCAGAAGTGCGAAAAATTTGTTGTCTTGTCAACCATTTCTTAGCTTCAAACTCCCATATCTCGCGAACGGACTGACCTAACCCAAAAATTCCTATTGCATCTGAAAGTAGAAACCAGCCCGATTACAACGGTATGCGTATTTTTTCCCTAGGCGATTCTGGTTAAGCGATTGGAGCAGTAGAAGTGCGAAAAATTTGTTGTCTTGTCAACCATTTCTTAGCTTCAAACTCCCATATCTCGCGAAGGGATTGACCTAACACAAAAATTCCTGCTGCGTCTGAAAGTAGAAACTAGCCCGATTACAACGGTGTGCGTATTTTTTCCCTAGGCCATTCTGATTAAGGGATTGGAGCAGCAGAAGTGCGAGAAATTTGTTGTCTTGTCAACCATTTCTTAGCTTCAAACTCCCATATCTCGCGAACGGACTGACCTAACCCAAAAATTCCTATTGCATCTGAAAGTAGAAACTCGCCCGATTACAACGGTATGCGTATTTTTTCCCCCGGCGATTCTGGTTAAGCGATTGGAGCAGCAGAAGTGCGAAAAATTTGTTGTCTTGTCAACCATTTCTTAGCTTCAAACTCCCATATCTCGCGAACGGATTGACCTAACACAAAAATTCCTGCTGCGTCTGAAAGTAGAAACTAGCCCGATTACAACGGTGTGCGTATTTTTTCCCTAGGCCATTCTGATTAAGGGATTGGAGCAGCAGAAGTGCGAGAAATTTGTTGTCTTGTCAACCATTTCTTAGCTTCAAACTCCCATATCTCGCGAACGGACTGACCTAACCCAAAAATTCCTATTGCATCTGAAAGTAGAAACTCGCCTGATTACAACGGTATGCGTATTTTTTCCCCCGGCGATTCTGGTTAAGCGATTGGAGCAGCAGAAGTGCGAAAAATTTGTTGTCTTGTCAACCATTTCTTAGCTTCAAACTCCCATATCTCGCGAACGGACTGACCTAACCCAAAAATTCCTATTGCATCTGAAAGTAGACACTCGCCCGATTACAACGGTATGCGTATTTTTTCCCTAGGCCATTCTGGTTAAGTGTTTGGTGCAGCAGAAGTGCGAAAAATTTTGTGCTTTCTCAACCATTTCTTGGCTTCAAACTCCCATATCTCGCGAACGGACTGACCTAACCCAAAAACTCCTATTGCATCTGAAAGTAGAAAGTCGCCCGATTACAACGGTATGCGTATTTTTTCCCTAGGCGATTCTGGTTAAGCGATTGGAGCAGCAGAAGTGCGAAAAATTTGTTGTCTTGTCAACCATTTCTTAGCTTCAAACTCCCATATCTCGCGAACGGACTGACCTAACCCAAAAATTCCTATTGCATCTGAAAGTAGAAACCAGCCCGATTACAACGGTATGCGTATTTTTTCCCTAGGCGATTCTGGTTAAGCGATTGGAGCAGTAGAAGTGCGAAAAATTTGTTGTCTTGTCAACCATTTCTTAGCTTCAAACTCCCATATCTCGCGAAGGGATTGACCTAACACAAAAATTCCTGCTGCGTCTGAAAGTAGAAACTAGCCCGATTACAACGGTGTGCGTATTTTTTCCCTAGGCCATTCTGATTAAGGGATTGGAGCAGCAGAAGTGCGAGAAATTTGTTGTCTTGTCAACCATTTCTTAGCTTCAAACTCCCATATCTCGCGAACGGACTGACCTAACCCAAAAATTCCTATTGCATCTGAAAGTAGAAACTCGCCCGATTACAACGGTATGCGTATTTTTTCCCCCGGCGATTCTGGTTAAGCGATTGGAGCAGCAGAAGTGCGAAAAATTTGTTGTCTTGTCAACCATTTCTTAGCTTCAAACTCCCATATCTCGCGAACGGACTGACCTAACCCAAAAATTCCTATTGCATCTGAAAGTAGAAACTCGCCCGATTACAACGGTATGTATACTTTTTACTTAGGTCATTCTGGCTTCGCGTTTGGTGCAGCAGAATTGCGAAAAATTTTTTACCCTGTCAACCATTTCTTGGCTTCAAACTCCCATATCTCGCGAACGGATTGACATAACCCAAAAATTCATGTTGCGTCTGAAAGTAGAAACTCGCCCGATTACAACGGTATGCGCATTTCTTCCCTAGGCCATTCTGGTTAAGTGTTTGGAGCAGCAGAAGTGCGAAAAATTTGTTGCCTTCTCAACCATTTCTTGGCTTCATACTCCCATATCTCGCGAACGGACTGACCTAACCCAAAAATTCCTATTGAATCTGAAAGTAGAAACTCGCCCGATTACAACGGTATGCGTATTTTTTCCCTAGGCCATTCTGATTAAGCGATTGGAGCAGCAGAAGTGCGAAAAATTTGTTGTCTTGTCAACCATTTCTTAGCTTCAAACTCCCATATCTCGCGAACGGATTGACCTAACACAAAAATTCCTGCTGCGTCTGAAAGTAGAAACTAGCCCGATTACAACGGTGTGCGTATTTTTTCCCTAGGCCATTCTGATTAAGCGATTGGAGCATCAAAATTGCGAAAAATTTGTTGCCTTGTCAACCATTTCTTAGCTTCAAAATCCCATATCTCGCGAACGGACTTACCTAACACAAAAATTCCTATTGCATCTGAAAGTAGAAACTCGCCCGATTACAACGTTATGCGTATTTTTTCCCTAGGCCATTCTGGTTAAGTGTTTGGAGCAGCAGAAGTGCGAAAAATTTGGTGCGTTCTCAACCATTTCTTGGCTTCAAACTCCCATATCTCGCGAACGGATTGACCTAACCCAAAAATTCCTATTGCGTCTGAATGTAGAAACTCGCCCGATTACAACGGTATGTATACTTTTTCCTTAGGTCATTCTGGCTTCGCGTTTGGTGCAGCAGAATTGCGAAAAATTTTTTACCCTGTCAACCATTTCTTGGCTTCAAACTCCCATATCTCGCGAACGGATTGACATAACCCAAAAATTCATGTTGCGTCTGAAAGTAGAAGCTCGCCCGATTACAACGGTATGCGTATTTTTTCCCTAGGCCATTCTGGTTAAGCGTTTGGAGCAGCAGAATTGCGAAAAATTTGTTGCCTTCTCAACCATTTCTTGGCTTCATACTCCCATATCTCGCGAACGGACTGACCTAACCCAAAAATTCCTATTGCATCTGAAAGTAGAAACTCGCCCGATTACAACGGTATGCGCATTTCTTCCCTAGGCCATTCTGGTTAAGTGTTTGGAGCAGCAGAAGTGCGAAAAATTTGTTGCCTTCTCAACCATTTCTTGGCTTCATACTCCCATATCTCGCGAACGGACTGACCTAACCCAAAAATTCCTATTGAATCTGAAAGTAGAAACTCGCCCGATTACAACGGTATGCGTATTTTTTCCCTAGGCCATTCTGATTAAGCGATTGGAGCAGCAGAAGTGCGAAAAATTTGCTGTCTTGTCAACCATTTCTTAGCCTCAAACTCCCATATCTCGCGAACGGACTGACCTAACCCAAAAATTCCTATTGCATCTGAAAGTAGAAACTCGCCCGATTACAACGGAATGCGTATTTTTTCCCTAGGCAATTCTGGTTAAGCGATTGGAGCAGCAGAAGTGCGAAAAATTTGTTGTCTTGTCAACCATTTCTTAGCTTCAAACTCCCATATCTCGCGAACGGATTGACCTAACACAAAAATTCCTGCTGCGTCTGAAAGTAGAAACTAGCCCGATTACAACGGTGTACGTATTTTTTCCCTAGGCCATTCTGATTAAGCGATTGGAGCAGCAGGAGTGCGAAAAATTTGTTGCCTTGTCAACCATTTCTTAGCTTCAAACTCCCATATCTCGCGAACGGACTGACCTAACCCAAAAATTCCTATTGCATCTGAAAGTAGAAACTCGCCCGATTACAACGGTATGCGTATTTTTTCCCCCGGCGATTCTGGTTAAGCGATTGGAGCAGCAGAAGTGCGAAAAATTTGTTGTCTTGTCAACCATTTCTTAGCTTCAAACTCCCATATCTCGCGAACGGACTGACCTAACCCAAAAATTCCTATTGCATCTGAAAGTAGACACTCGCCCGATTACAACGGTATGCGTATTTTTTCCCTAGGCCATTCTGGTTAAGTGTTTGGAGCAGCAGAAGTGCGAAAAGTTTTGTGCGTTCTCAACCATTTCTTGGCTGCAAACTCCCATATCTCGCGAACGGATTGACCTAACCCAAAAATTCCTATTGCATCTGAAAGTAGAAACTCGCCCGATTACAACGGTATGTGTATTTTTTCCCTAGGCCATTCTGGTTAAGTGTTTGGAGCAGCAGAAGTGCGAAAAGTTTTGTGCGTTCTCAACCATTCCTTGGCTTCAAACTCCCATATCTCGCGAACGGATTGACCTAACCCAAAAATTCCTATTGCATCTGAAAGTAGAAACTCGCCCGATTACAACGGTATGTGTATTTTTTCCCTAGGCCATTCTCGTTAAGCGTTTGGGGCAGCAGAATTGCGAAAAATTTGTTGCCTTCTCAACCATTTCTTGGCTTCATACTCCCATATCTCGCGAACGGATTGACCTAACCCAAAAATTCCTATTGCATCTGAAAGTAGAAAGTCGCCCGATTACAACGGTATGCGTATTTTTTCCCTAGGCGATTCTGGTTAAGCGATTGGAGCAGCAGAAGTGCGAAAAATTTGTTGTCTTGTCAACCATTTCTTAGCTTCAAACTCCCATATCTCGCGAACGGATTGACCTAACACAAAAATTCCTGCTGCGTCTGAAAGTAGAAACTAGCCCGATTACAACGGTGTGCGTATTTTTTCCCTAGGCCATTCTGATTAAGGGATTGGAGCAGCAGAAGTGCGAGAAATTTGTTGTCTTGTCAACCATTTCTTAGCTTCAAACTCCCATATCTCGCGAACGGACTGACCTAACCCAAAAATTCCTATTGCATCTGAAAGTAGAAACTCGCCTGATTACAACGGTATGCGTATTTTTTCCCCCGGCGATTCTGGTTAAGCGATTGGAGCAGCAGAAGTGCGAAAAATTTGTTGTCTTGTCAACCATTTCTTAGCTTCAAACTCCCATATCTCGCGAACGGACTGACCTAACCCAAAAATTCCTATTGCATCTGAAAGTAGACACTCGCCCGATTACAACGGTATGCGTATTTTTTCCCTAGGCCATTCTGGTTAAGTGTTTGGTGCAGCAGAAGTGCGAAAAATTTTGTGCGTTCTCAACCATTTCTTGGCTTCAAACTCCCATATCTCGCGAACGGACTGACCTAACCCAAAAATTCCTATTGCATCTGAAAGTAGAAAGTCGCCCGATTACAACGGTATGCGTATTTTTTCCCTAGGCGATTCTGGTTAAGCGATTGGAGCAGCAGAAGTGCGAAAAATATGTTGTCTTGTCAACCATTTCTTAGCTTCAAACTCCCATATCTCGCGAACGGATTGACCTAACTCAAAAATTCCTGCTGCGTCTGAAAGTAGAAACCAGCCCGATTACAACGGAATGCGTATTTTTTCCCTAGGCGATTCTGGTTAAGCGATTGGAGCAGTAGAAGTGCGAAAAATTTGTTGTCTTGTCAACCATTTCTTAGCTTCAAACTCCCATATCTCGCGAAGGGATTGACCTAACACAAAAATTCCTGCTGCGTCTGAAAGTAGAAACTAGCCCGATTACAACGGTGTGCGTATTTTTTCCCTAGGCCATTCTGATTAAGTGTTTGGAGCAGCAGAAGTGCGAAAAGTTTTGTGCGTTCTCAACCATTCCTTGGCTTCAAACTCCCATATCTCGCGAACGGATTGACCTAACCCAAAAATTCCTATTGCATCTGAAAGTAGAAACTCGCCCGATTACAACGGTATGTGTATTTTTTCCCTAGGCCATTCTCGTTAAGCGTTTGGGGCAGCAGAATTGCGAAAAATTTGTTGCCTTCTCAACCATTTCTTGGCTTCATACTCCCATATCTCGCGAACGGATTGACCTAACCCAAAAATTCCTATTGCATCTGAAAGTAGAAAGTCGCCCGATTACAACGGTATGCGTATTTTTTCCCTAGGCGATTCTGGTTAAGCGATTGGAGCAGCAGAAGTGCGAAAAATTTGTTGTCTTGTCAACCATTTCTTAGCTTCAAACTCCCATATCTCGCGAACGGATTGACCTAACACAAAAATTCCTGCTGCGTCTGAAAGTAGAAACTAGCCCGATTACAACGGTGTGCGTATTTTTTCCCTAGGCCATTCTGATTAAGGGATTGGAGCAGCAGAAGTGCGAGAAATTTGTTGTCTTGTCAACCATTTCTTAGCTTCAAACTCCCATATCTCGCGAACGGACTGACCTAACCCAAAAATTCCTATTGCATCTGAAAGTAGAAACTCGCCTGATTACAACGGTATGCGTATTTTTTCCCCCGGCGATTCTGGTTAAGCGATTGGAGCAGCAGAAGTGCGAAAAATTTGTTGTCTTGTCAACCATTTCTTAGCTTCAAACTCCCATATCTCGCGAACGGACTGACCTAACCCAAAAATTCCTATTGCATCTGAAAGTAGACACTCGCCCGATTACAACGGTATGCGTATTTTTTCCCTAGGCCATTCTGGTTAAGTGTTTGGTGCAGCAGAAGTGCGAAAAATTTTGTGCGTTCTCAACCATTTCTTGGCTTCAAACTCCCATATCTCGCGAACGGACTGACCTAACCCAAAAATTCCTATTGCATCTGAAAGTAGAAAGTCGCCCGATTACAACGGTATGCGTATTTTTTCCCTAGGCGATTCTGGTTAAGCGATTGGAGCAGCAGAAGTGCGAAAAATATGTTGTCTTGTCAACCATTTCTTAGCTTCAAACTCCCATATCTCGCGAACGGATTGACCTAACTCAAAAATTCCTGCTGCGTCTGAAAGTAGAAACCAGCCCGATTACAACGGAATGCGTATTTTTTCCCTAGGCGATTCTGGTTAAGCGATTGGAGCAGTAGAAGTGCGAAAAATTTGTTGTCTTGTCAACCATTTCTTAGCTTCAAACTCCCATATCTCGCGAAGGGATTGACCTAACACAAAAATTCCTGCTGCGTCTGAAAGTAGAAACTAGCCCGATTACAACGGTGTGCGTATTTTTTCCCTAGGCCATTCTGATTAAGGGATTGGAGCAGCAGAAGTGCGAGAAATTTGTTGTCTTGTCAACCATTTCTTAGCTTCAAACTCCCATATCTCGCGAACGGACTGACCTAACCCAAAAATTCCTATTGCATCTGAAAGTAGAAACTCGCCCGATTACAACGGTATGCGTATTTTTTCCCCCGGCGATTCTGGTTAAGCGATTGGAGCAGCAGAAGTGCGAAAAATTTGTTGTCTTGTCAACCATTTCTTAGCTTCAAACTCCCATATCTCGCGAACGGACTGACCTAACCCAAAAATTCCTATTGCGTCTGAATGTAGAAACTCGCCCGATTACAACGGTATGTATACTTTTTCCTTAGGTCATTCTGGCTTCGCGTTTGGTGCAGCAGAATTGCGAAAAATTTTTTACCCTGTCAACCATTTCTTGGCTTCAAACTCCCATATCTCGCGAACGGATTGACATAACCCAAAAATTCATGTTGCGTCTGAAAGTAGAAGCTCGCCCGATTACAACGGTATGCGTATTTTTTCCCTAGGCCATTCTGGTTAAGCGTTTGGAGCAGCAGAATTGCGAAAAATTTGTTGCCTTCTCAACCATTTCTTGGCTTCAAACTCCCATATCTCGCGAACGGATTGACCTAACCCAAAAATTCCTATTGCGTCTGAATGTAGAAACTCGCCCGATTACAACGGTATGTATACTTTTTCCTTAGGTCATTCTGGCTTCGCGTTTGGTGCAGCAGAATTGCGAAAAATTTTTTACCCTGTCAACCATTTCTTGGCTTCAAACTCCCATATCTCGCGAACGGATTGACATAACCCAAAAATTCATGTTGCGTCTGAAAGTAGAAGCTCGCCCGATTACAACGGTATGCGTATTTTTTCCCTAGGCCATTCTGGTTAAGCGTTTGGAGCAGCAGAATTGCGAAAAATTTGTTGCCTTCTCAACCATTTCTTGGCTTCATACTCCCATATCTCGCGAACGGACTGACCTAACCCAAAAATTCCTATTGCATCTGAAAGTAGAAACTCGCCCGATTACAACGGTATGCGCATTTCTTCCCTAGGCCATTCTGGTTAAGTGTTTGGAGCAGCAGAAGTGCGAAAAATTTGTTGCCTTCTCAACCATTTCTTGGCTTCATACTCCCATATCTCGCGAACGGACTGACCTCACCCAAAAATTCCTATTGAATCTGAAAGTAGAAACTCGCCCGATTACAACGGTATGCGTATTTTTTCCCTAGGCCATTCTGATTAAGCGATTGGAGCAGCAGAAGTGCGAAAAATTTGCTGTCTTGTCAACCATTTCTTAGCCTCAAACTCCCATATCTCGCGAACGGACTGACCTAACCCAAAAATTCCTATTGCATCTGAAAGTAGACACTCGCCCGATTACAACGGTATGCGTATTTTTTCCCCCGGCGATTCTGGTTAAGCGATTGGAGCAGCAGAAGTGCGAAAAATTTGTTGTCTTGTCAACCATTTCTTAGCTTCAAACTCCCATATCTCGCGAACGGACTGACCTAACCCAAAAATTCCTATTGCATCTGAAAGTAGAAACTCGCCCGATTACAACGGTATGCGTATTTTTTCCCCCGGCGATTCTGGTTAAGCGATTGGAGCAGCAGAAGTGCGAAAAATTTGTTGTCTTGTCAACCATTTCTTAGCTTCAAACTCCCATATCTCGCGAACGGACTGACCTAACCCAAAAATTCCTATTGCATCTGAAAGTAGACACTCGCCCGATTACAACGGTATGCGTATTTTTTCCCTAGGCCATTCTGGTTAAGTGTTTGGAGCAGCAGAAGTGCGAAAAGTTTTGTGCGTTCTCAACCATTTCTTGGCTTCAAACTCCCATATCTCGCGAACGGATTGACCTAACCCAAAAATTCCTATTGCATCTGAAAGTAGAAACTCGCCCGATTACAACGGTATGTGTATTTTTTCCCTAGGCCATTCTGGTTAAGTGTTTGGAGCAGCAGAAGTGCGAAAAGTTTTGTGCGTTCTCAACCATTCCTTGGCTTCAAACTCCCATATCTCGCGAACGGATTGACCTAACCCAAAAATTCCTATTGCATCTGAAAGTAGAAACTCGCCCGATTACAACGGTATGTGTATTTTTTCCCTAGGCCATTCTCGTTAAGCGTTTGGAGCAGCAGAATTGCGAAAAATTTGTTGCCTTCTCAACCATTTCTTGGCTTCATACTCCCATATCTCGCGAACGGATTGACCTAACCCAAAAATTCCTATTGCATCTGAAAGTAGAAAGTCGCCCGATTACAACGGTATGCGTATTTTTTCCCTAGGCGATTCTGGTTAAGCGATTGGAGCAGCAGAAGTGCGAAAAATTTGTTGTCTTGTCAACCATTTCTTAGCTTCAAACTCCCATATCTCGCGAACGGATTGACCTAACACAAAAATTCCTGCTGCGTCTGAAAGTAGAAACTAGCCCGATTACAACGGTGTGCGTATTTTTTCCCTAGGCCATTCTGATTAAGGGATTGGAGCAGCAGAAGTGCGTGAAATTTGTTGTCTTGTCAACCATTTCTTAGCTTCAAACTCCCATATCTCGCGAACGGACTGACCTAACCCAAAAATTCCTATTGCATCTGAAAGTAGAAACTCGCCCGATTACAACGGTATGCGTATTTTTTCCCCCGGCGATTCTGGTTAAGCGATTGGAGCAGCAGAAGTGCGAAAAATTTGTTGTCTTGTCAACCATTTCTTAGCTTCAAACTCCCATATCTCGCGAACGGACTGACCTAACCCAAAAATTCCTATTGCATCTGAAAGTAGACACTCGCCCGATTACAACGGTATGCGTATTTTTTCCCTAGGCCATTCTGGTTAAGTGTTTGGTGCAGCAGAAGTGCGAAAAATTTTGTGCGTTCTCAACCATTTCTTGGCTTCAAACTACCATATCTCGCGAACGGACTGACCTAACCCAAAAATTCCTATTGCATCTGAAAGTAGAAAGTCGCCCGATTACAACGGTATGCGTATTTTTTCCCTAGGCGATTCTGGTTAAGCGATTGGAGCAGCAGAAGTGCGAAAAATTTGTTGTCTTGTCAACCATTTCTTAGCTTCAAACTCCCATATCTCGCGAACGGACTGACCTAACCCAAAAATTCCTATTGCATCTGAAAGTAGAAACCAGCCCGATTACAACGGTATGCGTATTTTTTCCCTAGGCGATTCTGGTTAAGCGATTGGAGCAGTAGAAGTGCGAAAAATTTGTTGTCTTGTCAACCATTTCTTAGCTTCAAACTCCCATATCTCGCGAAGGGATTGACCTAACACAAAAATTCCTGCTGCGTCTGAAAGTAGAAACTAGCCCGATTACAACGGTGTGCGTATTTTTTCCCTAGGCCATTCTGATTAAGGGATTGGAGCAGCAGAAGTGCGAGAAATTTGTTGTCTTGTCAACCATTTCTTAGCTTCAAACTCCCATATCTCGCGAACGGACTGACCTAACCCAAAAATTCCTATTGCATCTGAAAGTAGAAACTCGCCCGATTACAACGGTATGCGTATTTTTTCCCCCGGCGATTCTGGTTAAGCGATTGGAGCAGCAGAAGTGCGAAAAATTTGTTGTCTTGTCAACCATTTCTTAGCTTCAAACTCCCATATCTCGCGAACGGACTGACCTAACCCAAAAATTCCTATTGCATCTGAAAGTAGAAACTCGCCCGATTACAACGGTATGTATACTTTTTACTTAGGTCATTCTGGCTTCGCGTTTGGTGCAGCAGAATTGCGAAAAATTTTTTACCCTGTCAACCATTTCTTGGCTTCAAACTCCCATATCTCGCGAACGGATTGACATAACCCAAAAATTCATGTTGCGTCTGAAAGTAGAAGCTCGCCCGATTACAACGGTATGCGTATTTTTTCCCTAGGCCATTCTGGTTAAGCGTTTGGAGCAGCAGAATTGCGAAAAATTTGTTGCCTTCTCAACCATTTCTTGGCTTCATACTCCCATATCTCGCGAACGGACTGACCTAACCCAAAAATTCCTATTGCATCTGAAAGTAGAAAGTCGCCCGATTACAACGGTATGCGTATTTTTTCCCTAGGCGATTCTGGTTAAGCGATTGGAGCAGCAGAAGTGCGAAAAATTTGTTGTCTTGTCAACCATTTCTTAGCTTCAAACTCCCATATCTCGCGAACGGACTGACCTAACCCAAAAATTCCTATTGCATCTGAAAGTAGAAACCAGCCCGATTACAACGGTATGCGTATTTTTTCCCTAGGCGATTCTGGTTAAGCGATTGGAGCAGTAGAAGTGCGAAAAATTTGTTGTCTTGTCAACCATTTCTTAGCTTCAAACTCCCATATCTCGCGAAGGGATTGACCTAACACAAAAATTCCTGCTGCGTCTGAAAGTAGAAACTAGCCCGATTACAACGGTGTGCGTATTTTTTCCCTAGGCCATTCTGATTAAGGGATTGGAGCAGCAGAAGTGCGAGAAATTTGTTGTCTTGTCAACCATTTCTTAGCTTCAAACTCCCATATCTCGCGAACGGACTGACCTAACCCAAAAATTCCTATTGCATCTGAAAGTAGAAACTCGCCCGATTACAACGGTATGCGTATTTTTTCCCCCGGCGATTCTGGTTAAGCGATTGGAGCAGCAGAAGTGCGAAAAATTTGTTGTCTTGTCAACCATTTCTTAGCTTCAAACTCCCATATCTCGCGAACGGACTGACCTAACCCAAAAATTCCTATTGCATCTGAAAGTAGAAACTCGCCCGATTACAACGGTATGTATACTTTTTACTTAGGTCATTCTGGCTTCGCGTTTGGTGCAGCAGAATTGCGAAAAATTTTTTACCCTGTCAACCATTTCTTGGCTTCAAACTCCCATATCTCGCGAACGGATTGACATAACCCAAAAATTCATGTTGCGTCTGAAAGTAGAAGCTCGCCCGATTACAACGGTATGCGTATTTTTTCCCTAGGCCATTCTGGTTAAGCGTTTGGAGCAGCAGAATTGCGAAAAATTTGTTGCCTTCTCAACCATTTCTTGGCTTCATACTCCCATATCTCGCGAACGGACTGACCTAACCCAAAAATTCCTATTGCATCTGAAAGTAGAAACTCGCCCGATTACAACGGTATGCGCATTTCTTCCCTAGGCCATTCTGGTTAAGTGTTTGGAGCAGCAGAAGTGCGAAAAATTTGTTGCCTTCTCAACCATTTCTTGGCTTCATACTCCCATATCTCGCGAACGGACTGACCTAACCCAAAAATTCCTATTGAATCTGAAAGTAGAAACTCGCCCGATTACAACGGTATGCGTATTTTTTCCCTAGGCCATTCTGATTAAGCGATTGGAGCAGCAGAAGTGCGAAAAATTTGTTGTCTTGTCAACCATTTCTTAGCTTCAAACTTCCATATCTCGCGAACGGATTGACCTAACACAAAAATTCCTGCTGCGTCTGAAAGTAGAAACTAGCCCGATTACAACGGTGTGCGTATTTTTTCCCTAGGCCATTCTGATTAAGCGATTGGAGCATCAAAATTGCGAAAAATTTGTTGCCTTGTCAACCATTTCTTAGCTTCAAAATCCCATATCTCGCGAACGGACTTACCTAACACAAAAATTCCTATTGCATCTGAAAGTAGAAACTCGCCCGATTACAACGTTATGCGTATTTTTTCCCTAGGCCATTCTGGTTAAGTGTTTGGAGCAGCAGAAGTGCGAAAAATTTGGTGCGTTCTCAACCATTTCTTGGCTTCAAACTCCCATATCTCGCGAACGGATTGACCTAACCCAAAAATTCCTATTGCGTCTGAATGTAGAAACTCGCCCGATTACAACGGTATGTATACTTTTTCCTTAGGTCATTCTGGCTTCGCGTTTGGTGCAGCAGAATTGCGAAAAATTTTTTACCCTGTCAACCATTTCTTGGCTTCAAACTCCCATATCTCGCGAACGGATTGACATAACCCAAAAATTCATGTTGCGTCTGAAAGTAGAAGCTCGCCCGATTACAACGGTATGCGTATTTTTTCCCTAGGCGATTCTGGTTAAGCGATTGGAGCAGCAGAAGTGCGAAAAATTTGTTGTCTGATCAACCATTTCTTAGCTTCAAACTCCCATATCTCGCGAACGGACTTACCTAACACAAAAATTCCTATTGCATCTGAAAGTAGAAACTCGCCCGATTACAACGTTATGCGTATTTTTTCCCTAGGCCATTCTGGTTAAGTGTTTGGAGCAGCAGAAGTGCGAAAAGTTTTGTGCGTTCTCAACCATTTCTTGGCTTCAAACTCCCATATCTCGCGAACGGATTGACCTAACCCAAAAATTCCTATTGCATCTGAAAGTAGAAACTCGCCCGATTACAACGGTATGTGTATTTTTTCCCTAGGCCATTCTGGTTAAGTGTTTGGAGCAGCAGAAGTGCGAAAAGTTTTGTGCGTTCTCAACCATTCCTTGGCTTCAAACTCCCATATCTCGCGAACGGATTGACCTAACCCAAAAATTCCTATTGCATCTGAAAGTAGAAACTCGCCCGATTACAACGGTATGTGTATTTTTTCCCTAGGCCATTCTCGTTAAGCGTTTGGAGCAGCAGAATTGCGAAAAATTTGTTGCCTTCTCAACCATTTCTTGGCTTCATACTCCCATATCTCGCGAACGGATTGACCTAACCCAAAAATTCCTATTGCATCTGAAAGTAGAAAGTCGCCCGATTACAACGGTATGCGTATTTTTTCCCTAGGCGATTCTGGTTAAGCGATTGGAGCAGCAGAAGTGCGAAAAATTTGTTGTCTTGTCAACCATTTCTTAGCTTCAAACTCCCATATCTCGCGAACGGATTGACCTAACACAAAAATTCCTGCTGCGTCTGAAAGTAGAAACTAGCCCGATTACAACGGTGTGCGTATTTTTTCCCTAGGCCATTCTGATTAAGGGATTGGAGCAGCAGAAGTGCGTGAAATTTGTTGTCTTGTCAACCATTTCTTAGCTTCAAACTCCCATATCTCGCGAACGGACTGACCTAACCCAAAAATTCCTATTGCATCTGAAAGTAGAAACTCGCCCGATTACAACGGTATGCGTATTTTTTCCCCCGGCGATTCTGGTTAAGCGATTGGAGCAGCAGAAGTGCGAAAAATTTGTTGTCTTGTCAACCATTTCTTAGCTTCAAACTCCCATATCTCGCGAACGGACTGACCTAACCCAAAAATTCCTATTGCATCTGAAAGTAGACACTCGCCCGATTACAACGGTATGCGTATTTTTTCCCTAGGCCATTCTGGTTAAGTGTTTGGTGCAGCAGAAGTGCGAAAAATTTTGTGCGTTCTCAACCATTTCTTGGCTTCAAACTCCCATATCTCGCGAACGGACTGACCTAACCCAAAAATTCCTATTGCATCTGAAAGTAGAAAGTCGCCCGATTACAACGGTATGCGTATTTTTTCCCTAGGCGATTCTGGTTAAGCGATTGGAGCAGCAGAAGTGCGAAAAATTTGTTGTCTTGTCAACCATTTCTTAGCTTCAAACTCCCATATCTCGCGAACGGACTGACCTAACCCAAAAATTCCTATTGCATCTGAAAGTAGAAACCAGCCCGATTACAACGGTATGCGTATTTTTTCCCTAGGCGATTCTGGTTAAGCGATTGGAGCAGTAGAAGTGCGAAAAATTTGTTGTCTTGTCAACCATTTCTTAGCTTCAAACTCCCATATCTCGCGAAGGGATTGACCTAACACAAAAATTCCTGCTGCGTCTGAAAGTAGAAACTAGCCCGATTACAACGGTGTGCGTATTTTTTCCCTAGGCCATTCTGATTAAGGGATTGGAGCAGCAGAAGTGCGAGAAATTTGTTGTCTTGTCAACCATTTCTTAGCTTCAAACTCCCATATCTCGCGAACGGACTGACCTAACCCAAAAATTCCTATTGCATCTGAAAGTAGAAACTCGCCCGATTACAACGGTATGCGTATTTTTTCCCCCGGCGATTCTGGTTAAGCGATTGGAGCAGCAGAAGTGCGAAAAATTTGTTGTCTTGTCAACCATTTCTTAGCTTCAAACTCCCATATCTCGCGAACGGACTGACCTAACCCAAAAATTCCTATTGCATCTGAAAGTAGAAACTCGCCCGATTACAACGGTATGTATACTTTTTACTTAGGTCATTCTGGCTTCGCGTTTGGTGCAGCAGAATTGCGAAAAATTTTTTACCCTGTCAACCATTTCTTGGCTTCAAACTCCCATATCTCCCGAACGGATTGACATAACCCAAAAATTCATGTTGCGTCTGAAAGTAGAAGCTCGCCCGATTACAACGGTATGCGTATTTTTTCCCTAGGCCATTCTGGTTAAGCGTTTGGAGCAGCAGAATTGCGAAAAATTTGTTGCCTTCTCAACCATTTCTTGGCTTCATACTCCCATATCTCGCGAACGGACTGACCTAACCCAAAAATTCCTATTGCATCTGAAAGTAGAAACTCGCCCGATTACAACGGTATGCGCATTTCTTCCCTAGGCCATTCTGGTTAAGTGTTTGGAGCAGCAGAAGTGCGAAAAATTTGTTGCCTTCTCAACCATTTCTTGGCTTCATACTCCCATATCTCGCGAACGGACTGACCTAACCCAAAAATTCCTATTGAATCTGAAAGTAGAAACTCGCCCGATTACAACGGTATGCGTATTTTTTCCCTAGGCCATTCTGATTAAGCGATTGGAGCAGCAGAAGTGCGAAAAATTTGTTGTCTTGTCAACCATTTCTTAGCTTCAAACTCCCATATCTCGCGAACGGATTGACCTAACACAAAAATTCCTGCTGCGTCTGAAAGTAGAAACTAGCCCGATTACAACGGTGTGCGTATTTTTTCCCTAGGCCATTCTGATTAAGCGATTGGAGCATCAAAATTGCGAAAAATTTGTTGCCTTGTCAACCATTTCTTAGCTTCAAAATCCCATATCTCGCGAACGGACTTACCTAACACAAAAATTCCTATTGCATCTGAAAGTAGAAACTCGCCCGATTACAACGGTATGTATACTTTTTCCTTAGGTCATTCTGGCTTCGCGTTTGGTGCAGCAGAATTGCGAAAAATTTTTTACCCTGTCAACCATTTCTTGGCTTCAAACTCCCATATCTCGCGAACGGATTGACATAACCCAAAAATTCATGTTGCGTCTGAAAGTAGAAGCTCGCCCGATTACAACGGTATGCGTATTTTTTCCCTAGGCCATTCTGGTTAAGCGTTTGGAGCAGCAGAATTGCGAAAAATTTGTTGCCTTCTCAACCATTTCTTGGCTTCATACTCCCATATCTCGCGAACGGACTGACCTAACCCAAAAATTCCTATTGCATCTGAAAGTAGAAACTCGCCCGATTACAACGGTATGCGCATTTCTTCCCTAGGCCATTCTGGTTAAGTGTTTGGAGCAGCAGAAGTGCGAAAAATTTGTTGCCTTCTCAACCATTTCTTGGCTTCATACTCCCATATCTCGCGAACGGACTGACCTAACCCAAAAATTCCTATTGAATCTGAAAGTAGAAACTCGCCCGATTACAACGGTATGCGTATTTTTTCCCTAGGCCATTCTGATTAAGCGATTGGAGCAGCAGAAGTGCGAAAAATTTGCTGTCTTGTCAACCATTTCTTAGCCTCAAACTCCCATATCTCGCGAACGGACTGACCTAACCCAAAAATTCCTATTGCATCTGAAAGTAGAAACTCGCCCGATTACAACGGAATGCGTATTTTTTCCCTAGGCAATTCTGGTTAAGCGATTGGAGCAGCAGAAGTGCGAAAAATTTGTTGTCTTGTCAACCATTTCTTAGCTTCAAACTCCCATATCTCGCGAACGGATTGACCTAACACAAAAATTCCTGCTGCGTCTGAAAGTAGAAACTAGCCCGATTACAACGGTGTACGTATTTTTTCCCTAGGCCATTCTGATTAAGCGATTGGAGCAGCAGGAGTGCGAAAAATTTGTTGCCTTGTCAACCATTTCTTAGCTTCAAACTCCCATATCTCGCGAACGGACTGACCTAACCCAAAAATTCCTATTGCATCTGAAAGTAGAAACTCGCCCGATTACAACGGTATGCGTATTTTTTCCCCCGGCGATTCTGGTTAAGCGATTGGAGCAGCAGAAGTGCGAAAAATTTGTTGTCTTGTCAACCATTTCTTAGCTTCAAACTCCCATATCTCGCGAACGGACTGACCTAACCCAAAAATTCCTATTGCATCTGAAAGTAGACACTCGCCCGATTACAACGGTATGCGTATTTTTTCCCTAGGCCATTCTGGTTAAGTGTTTGGAGCAGCAGAAGTGCGAAAAGTTTTGTGCGTTCTCAACCATTTCTTGGCTGCAAACTCCCATATCTCGCGAACGGATTGACCTAACCCAAAAATTCCTATTGCATCTGAAAGTAGAAACTCGCCCGATTACAACGGTATGTGTATTTTTTCCCTAGGCCATTCTGGTTAAGTGTTTGGAGCAGCAGAAGTGCGAAAAGTTTTGTGCGTTCTCAACCATTCCTTGGCTTCAAACTCCCATATCTCGCGAACGGATTGACCTAACCCAAAAATTCCTATTGCATCTGAAAGTAGAAACTCGCCCGATTACAACGGTATGTGTATTTTTTCCCTAGGCCATTCTCGTTAAGCGTTTGGGGCAGCAGAATTGCGAAAAATTTGTTGCCTTCTCAACCATTTCTTGGCTTCATACTCCCATATCTCGCGAACGGATTGACCTAACCCAAAAATTCCTATTGCATCTGAAAGTAGAAAGTCGCCCGATTACAACGGTATGCGTATTTTTTCCCTAGGCGATTCTGGTTAAGCGATTGGAGCAGCAGAAGTGCGAAAAATTTGTTGTCTTGTCAACCATTTCTTAGCTTCAAACTCCCATATCTCGCGAACGGATTGACCTAACACAAAAATTCCTGCTGCGTCTGAAAGTAGAAACTAGCCCGATTACAACGGTGTGCGTATTTTTTCCCTAGGCCATTCTGATTAAGGGATTGGAGCAGCAGAAGTGCGAGAAATTTGTTGTCTTGTCAACCATTTCTTAGCTTCAAACTCCCATATCTCGCGAACGGACTGACCTAACCCAAAAATTCCTATTGCATCTGAAAGTAGAAACTCGCCTGATTACAACGGTATGCGTATTTTTTCCCCCGGCGATTCTGGTTAAGCGATTGGAGCAGCAGAAGTGCGAAAAATTTGTTGTCTTGTCAACCATTTCTTAGCTTCAAACTCCCATATCTCGCGAACGGACTGACCTAACCCAAAAATTCCTATTGCATCTGAAAGTAGACACTCGCCCGATTACAACGGTATGCGTATTTTTTCCCTAGGCCATTCTGGTTAAGTGTTTGGTGCAGCAGAAGTGCGAAAAATTTTGTGCGTTCTCAACCATTTCTTGGCTTCAAACTCCCATATCTCGCGAACGGACTGACCTAACCCAAAAATTCCTATTGCATCTGAAAGTAGAAAGTCGCCCGATTACAACGGTATGCGTATTTTTTCCCTAGGCGATTCTGGTTAAGCGATTGGAGCAGCAGAAGTGCGAAAAATATGTTGTGTTGTCAACCATTTCTTAGCTCCAAACTCCCATATCTCGCGAACGGATTGACCTAACTCAAAAATTCCTGCTGCGTCTGAAAGTAGAAACCAGCCCGATTACAACGGTATGCGTATTTTTTCCCTAGGCGATTCTGGTTAAGCGATTGGAGCAGTAGAAGTGCGAAAAATTTGTTGTCTTGTCAACCATTTCTTAGCTTCAAACTCCCATATCTCGCGAAGGGATTGACCTAACACAAAAATTCCTGCTGCGTCTGAAAGTAGAAACTAGCCCGATTACAACGGTGTGCGTATTTTTTCCCTAGGCCATTCTGATTAAGGGATTGGAGCAGCAGAAGTGCGAGAAATTTGTTGTCTTGTCAACCATTTCTTAGCTTCAAACTCCCATATCTCGCGAACGGACTGACCTAACCCAAAAATTCCTATTGCATCTGAAAGTAGAAACTCGCCCGATTACAACGGTATGCGTATTTTTTCCCCCGGCGATTCTGGTTAAGCGATTGGAGCAGCAGAAGTGCGAAAAATTTGTTGTCTTGTCAACCATTTCTTAGCTTCAAACTCCCATATCTCGCGAACGGACTGACCTAACCCAAAAATTCCTATTGCGTCTGAATGTAGAAACTCGCCCGATTACAACGGTATGTATACTTTTTCCTTAGGTCATTCTGGCTTCGCGTTTGGTGCAGCAGAATTGCGAAAAATTTTTTACCCTGTCAACCATTTCTTGGCTTCAAACTCCCATATCTCGCGAACGGATTGACATAACCCAAAAATTCATGTTGCGTCTGAAAGTAGAAGCTCGCCCGATTACAACGGTATGCGTATTTTTTCCCTAGGCCATTCTGGTTAAGCGTTTGGAGCAGCAGAATTGCGAAAAATTTGTTGCCTTCTCAACCATTTCTTGGCTTCAAACTCCCATATCTCGCGAACGGATTGACCTAACCCAAAAATTCCTATTGCGTCTGAATGTAGAAACTCGCCCGATTACAACGGTATGTATACTTTTTCCTTAGGTCATTCTGGCTTCGCGTTCGGTGCAGCAGAATTGCGAAAAATTTTTTACCCTGTCAACCATTTCTTGGCTTCAAACTCCCATATCTCGCGAACGGATTGACATAACCCAAAAATTCATGTTGCGTCTGAAAGTAGAAGCTCGCCCGATTACAACGGTATGCGTATTTTTTCCCTAGGCCATTCTGGTTAAGCGTTTGGAGCAGCAGAATTGCGAAAAATTTGTTGCCTTCTCAACCATTTCTTGGCTTCATACTCCCATATCTCGCGAACGGACTGACCTAACCCAAAAATTCCTATTGCATCTGAAAGTAGAAACTCGCCCGATTACAACGGTATGCGCATTTCTTCCCTAGGCCATTCTGGTTAAGTGTTTGGAGCAGCAGAAGTGCGAAAAATTTGTTGCCTTCTCAACCATTTCTTGGCTTCATACTCCCATATCTCGCGAACGGACTGACCTCACCCAAAAATTCCTATTGAATCTGAAAGTAGAAACTCGCCCGATTACAACGGTATGCGTATTTTTTCCCTAGGCCATTCTGATTAAGCGATTGGAGCAGCAGAAGTGCGAAAAATTTGCTGTCTTGTCAACCATTTCTTAGCCTCAAACTCCCATATCTCGCGAACGGACTGACCTAACCCAAAAATTCCTATTGCATCTGAAAGTAGACACTCGCCCGATTACAACGGTATGCGTATTTTTTCCCCCGGCGATTCTGGTTAAGCGATTGGAGCAGCAGAAGTGCGAAAAATTTGTTGTCTTGTCAACCATTTCTTAGCTTCAAACTCCCATATCTCGCGAACGGACTGACCTAACCCAAAAATTCCTATTGCATCTGAAAGTAGAAACTCGCCCGATTACAACGGTATGCGTATTTTTTCCCACGGCGATTCTGGTTAAGCGATTGGAGCAGCAGAAGTGCGAAAAATTTGTTGTCTTGTCAACCATTTCTTAGCTTCAAACTCCCATATCTCGCGAACGGACTGACCTAACCCAAAAATTCCTATTGCATCTGAAAGTAGACACTCGCCCGATTACAACGGTATGCGTATTTTTTCCCTAGGCCATTCTGGTTAAGTGTTTGGAGCAGCAGAAGTGCGAAAAGTTTTGTGCGTTCTCAACCATTCCTTGGCTTCAAACTCCCATATCTCGCGAACGGATTGACCTAACCCAAAAATTCCTATTGCATCTGAAAGTAGAAACTCGCCCGATTACAACGGTATGTGTATTTTTTCCCTAGGCCATTCTCGTTAAGCGTTTGGAGCAGCAGAATTGCGAAAAATTTGTTGCCTTCTCAACCATTTCTTGGCTTCATACTCCCATATCTCGCGAACGGATTGACCTAACCCAAAAATTCCTATTGCATCTGAAAGTAGAAAGTCGCCCGATTACAACGGTATGCGTATTTTTTCCCTAGGCGATTCTGGTTAAGCGATTGGAGCAGCAGAAGTGCGAAAAATTTGTTGTCTTGTCAACCATTTCTTAGCTTCAAACTCCCATATCTCGCGAACGGATTGACCTAACACAAAAATTCCTGCTGCGTCTGAAAGTAGAAACTAGCCCGATTACAACGGTGTGCGTATTTTTTCCCTAGGCCATTCTGATTAAGGGATTGGAGCAGCAGAAGTGCGTGAAATTTGTTGTCTTGTCAACCATTTCTTAGCTTCAAACTCCCATATCTCGCGAACGGACTGACCTAACCCAAAAATTCCTATTGCATCTGAAAGTAGAAACTCGCCCGATTACAACGGTATGCGTATTTTTTCCCCCGGCTATTCTGGTTAAGCGATTGGAGCAGCAGAAGTGCGAAAAATTTGTTGTCTTGTCAACCATTTCTTAGCTTCAAACTCCCATATCTCGCGAACGGACTGACCTAACCCAAAAATTCCTATTGCATCTGAAAGTAGACACTCGCCCGATTATAACGGTATGCGTATTTTTTCCCTAGGCCATTCTGGTTAAGTGTTTGGTGCAGCAGAAGTGCGAAAAATTTTGTGCGTTCTCAACCATTTCTTGGCTTCAAACTCCCATATCTCGCGAACGGACTGACCTAACCCAAAAATTCCTATTGCATCTGAAAGTAGAAAGTCGCCCGATTACAACGGTATGCGTATTTTTTCCCTAGGCGATTCTGGTTAAGCGATTGGAGCAGCAGAAGTGCGAAAAATTTGTTGTCTTGTCAACCATTTCTTAGCTTCAAACTCCCATATCTCGCGAACGGATTGACCTAACTCAAAAATTCCTGCTGCGTCTGAAAGTAGAAACCAGCCCGATTACAACGGTATGCGTATTTTTTCCCTAGGCGATTCTGGTTAAGCGATTGGAGCAGTAGAAGTGCGAAAAATTTGTTGTCTTGTCAACCATTTCTTAGCTTCAAACTCCCATATCTCGCGAAGGGATTGACCTAACACAAAAATTCCTGCTGCGTCTGAAAGTAGAAACTAGCCCGATTACAACGGTGTGCGTATTTTTTCCCTAGGCCATTCTGATTAAGGGATTGGAGCAGCAGAAGTGCGAGAAATTTGTTGTCTTGTCAACCATTTCTTAGCTTCAAACTCCCATATCTCGCGAACGGACTGACCTAACCCAAAAATTCCTATTGCATCTGAAAGTAGAAACTCGCCCGATTACAACGGTATGCGTATTTTTTCCCCCGGCGATTCTGGTTAAGCGATTGGAGCAGCAGAAGTGCGAAAAATTTGTTGTCTTGTCAACCATTTCTTAGCTTCAAACTCCCATATCTCGCGAACGGACTGACCTAACCCAAAAATTCCTATTGCATCTGAAAGTAGACACTCGCCCGATTACAACGTTATGCGTATTTTTTTCCTAGGCCATTCTGGTTAAGTGTTTGGAGCAGCAGAAGTGCGAAAAATTTGGTGCGTTCTCAACCATTTCTTGGCTTCAAACTCCCATATCTCGCGAACGGATTGACCTAACCCAAAAATTCCTATTGCATCTGAAAGTAGAAACTCGCCCGATTACAACGGTATGCGTATTTTTTCCCTAGGCAATTCTGGTTAAGCGATTGGAGCAGCAGAAGTGCGAAAAATTTGTTGTCTTGTCAACCATTTCTTAGCTTCAAACTCCCATATCTCGCGAACGGATTGACCTAACACAAAAATTCCTGCTGCGGCTGAAAGTAGAAACTAGCCCGATTACAACGGTGTACGTATTTTTTCCCTAGGCCATTCTGATTAAGCGATTGGAGCAGCAGAAGTGCGAAAAATTTGTTGTCTTGTCAACCATTTCATAGCTTCAAACTCCCATATCTCGCGAACGGACTGACCTAACCCAAAAATTCCTATTGCATCTGAAAGTAGAAACTCGCCCGATTACAACGGTATGTGTATTTTTTCCCTAGGCCATTCTCGTTAAGCGTTTGGAGCAGCAGAATTGCGAAAAATTTGTTGCCTTCTCAACCATTTCTTGGCTTCATACTCCCATATCTCGCGAACGGATTGACCTAACCCAAAAATTCCTATTGCATCTGAAAGTAGAAACTCGCCCGATTACAACGGTATGCGTATTTTTTCCCTAGGCGATTCTGGTTAAGCGATTGGAGCAGCAGAAGTGCGAAAAATTTGTTGTCTTGTCAACCATTTCTTAGCTTCAAACTCCCATATCTCGCGAACGGACTGACCTAACCCAAAA
The DNA here is from genome assembly GCF_051014685.1 of Ptiloglossa arizonensis. NCBI lineage: Eukaryota > Metazoa > Arthropoda > Insecta > Hymenoptera > Colletidae > Ptiloglossa > Ptiloglossa arizonensis. The sequence continues at coordinate 907,914 of NW_027478565.1, forward strand.
ATTCCTATTGCATCTGAAAGTAGAAACTCGCCCGATTACAACGGTATGCGTATTTTTTCCCCCGGCGATTCTGGTTAAGCGATTGGAGCAGCAGAAGTGCGAAAAATTTGTTGTCTTGTCAACCATTTCTTAGCTTCAAACTCCCATATCTCGCGAACGGATTGACCTAACCCAAAAATTCCTATTGCGTCTGAATGTAGAAACTCGCCCGATTATAACGGTATGTATACTTTTTCCTTAGGTCATTCTGGCTTCGCGTTTGGTGCAGCAGAATTGCGAAAAATTTTTTACTCTGTCAACCATTTCTTGGCTTCAAACTCCCATATCTCGCGAACGGACTGACCTCACCCAAAAATTCCTATTGAATCTGAAAGTAGAAACTCGCCCGATTACAACGGTATGCGTATTTTTTCCCTAGGCCATTCTGATTAAGCGATTGGAGCAGCAGAAGTGCGAAAAATTTGCTGTCTTGTCAACCATTTCTTAGCCTCAAACTCCCATATCTCGCGAACGGACTGACCTAACCCAAAAATTCCTATTGAATCTGAAAGTAGAAACTCGCCCGATTACAACGGTATGCGCATTTCTTCCCTAGGCCATTCTGGTTAAGTGTTTGGAGCAGCAGAAGTGCGAAATATTTGTTGCCTTCTCAACCATTTCTTGGCTTCATACTCCCATATCTCGCGAACGGACTGACCTAACCCAAAAATTCCTATTGAATCTGAAAGTAGAAACTCGCCCGATTACAACGGTATGCGTATTTTTTCCCTAGGCCATTCTGATTAAGCGATTGGAGCAGCAGAAGTGCGAAAAATTTGCTGTCTTGTCAACCATTTCTTAGCCTCAAACTCCCATATCTCGCGAACGGACTGACCTAACCCAAAAATTCCTATTGCATCTGAAAGTAGAAACTCGCCCGATTACAACGGAATGCGTATTTTTTCCCTAGGCAATTCTGGTTAAGCGATTGGAGCAGCAGAAGTGCGAAAAATTTGTTGTCTTGTCAACCATTTCTTAGCTTCAAACTCCCATATCTCGCGAACGGATTGAGCTAACACAAAAATTCCTGCTGCGTCTGAAAGTAGAAACTAGCCCGATTACAACGGTGTACGTATTTTTTCCCTAGGCCATTCTGATTAAGCGATTGGAGCAGCAGAAGTGCGAAAAATTTGTTGCCTTGTCAACCATTTCTTAGCTTCAAACTCCCATATCTCGCGAACGGACTGACCTAACCCAAAAATTCCTATTGCATCTGAAAGTAGACACTCGCCCGAAGACAACGGTATGCGTGTTTTTTCCCTAGGCCATTCTGGTTAAGTATTTGGAGCAGCGGAAGTGCTAAAAGTTTTGTGCGATCTCAACCATTTCTTGGCTTCAAACTCCCATATCTCGCGAACGGATTGACCTAACCCAAAAATTCCTATTGCATCTGAAAGTAGAAACTCGCCCGATTACAACGGTATGCGTATTTTTTCCCTAGGCGATTCTGGTTAAGCGATTGGAGCAGCGGAAGTGCGAAAAATTTGTTGTCTTGTCAACCATTTCTTAGCTTCAAACTCCCATATCTCGCGAACGGACTGACCTAACCCAAAAATTCCTATTGCATCTGAAAGTAGAAACTCGCCCGATTACAACGGTATGCGTATTTTTTCCCCCGGCGATTCTGGTTAAGCGATTGGAGCAGCAGAAGTGCGAAAAATTTGTTGTCTTGTCAACCATTTCTTAGCTTCAAACTCCCATATCTCGCGAACGGACTGACCTAACCCAAAAATTCCTATTGCATCTGAAAGTAGACACTCGCCCGATTACAACGGTATGCGTATTTTTTCCCTAGGCGATTCTGGTTAAGCGATTGGAGCAGCAGAAGTGCGAAAAATTTGTTGTCTTGTCAACCATTTCTTAGCTTCAAACTCCCATATCTCGCGAACGGATTGTCCTAACACAAAAATTCCTGCTGCGTCTGAAAGTAGAAACTAGCCCGATTACAACGGTGTACGTATTTTTTCCCTAGGCCATTCTGATTAAGGGATTGGAGCAGCAGAAGTGCGAGAAATTTGTTGTCTTGTCAACCATTTCTTAGCTTCAAACTCCCATATCTCGCGAACGGACTGACCTAACCCAAAAATTCCTATTGCATCTGAAAGTAGAAACTCGCCCGATTACAACGGTATGCGTATTTTTTCCCGCGGCGATTCTGGTTAAGCGATTGGAGCAGCAGAAGTGCGAAAAATTTGTTGTCTTGTCAACCATTTCTTAGCTTCAAACTCCCATATCTCGCGAACGGACTGACCTAACCCAAAAATTCCTATTGCATCTGAAAGTAGACACTCGCCCGATTACAACGTTATGCGTATTTTTTCCCTAGGCCATTCTGGTTAAGTGTTTGGAGCAGCAGAAGTGCGAAAAATTTGGTGCGTTCTCAACCATTTCTTGGCTTCAAACTCCCATATCTCGCGAACGGATTGACCTAACCCAAAAATTCCTATTGCGTCTGAATGTAGAAACTCGCCCGATTACAACGGTATGTATACTTTTTCCTTAGGTCATTCTGGCTTCGCGTTTGGTGCAGCAGAATTGCGAAAAATTTTTTACCCTGTCAACCATTTCTTGGCTTCAAACTCCCATATCTCGCGAACGGATTGACATAACCCAAAAATTCATGTTGCGTCTGAAAGTAGAAGCTCGCCCGATTACAACGGTATGCGTATTTTTTCCCTAGGCCGTTCTGGTTAAGCGTTTGGAGCAGCAGAATTGCGAGAAATTTGTTGCCTTCTCAACCATTTCCTGGCTTCATACTCCCATATCTCGCGAACGGACTGACCTAATCCAAAAATTCCTATTGCATCTGAAAGTAGATACTCGCCCGATTACAACGGTATGCGCATTTCTTCCCTAGGCCATTCTGGTTAAGTGTTTGGAGCAGCAGAAGTGCGAAAAATTTGTTGCCTTCTCAACCATTTCTTGGCTCCATACTCCCATATCTCGCGAACGGACTGACCTAACCCAAAAATTCCTATTGAATCTGAAAGTAGAAACTCGCCCGATTACAACGGTATGCGTATTTTTTCCCTAGGCCATTCTGATTAAGCGATTGGAGCAGCAGAAGTGCGAAAAATTTGCTGTCTTGTCAACCATTTCTTAGCCTCAAACTCCCATATCTCGCGAACGGACTGACCTAACCCAAAAATTCCTATTACATCTGAAAGTAGAAACTCGCCCGATTACAACGGTATGCGTATTTTTTCCCCCGGCGTTTCTGGTTAAGCGATTGGAGCAGCAGAAGTGCGAAAAATTTGTTGTCTTGTCAACCATTTCTTAGCTTCAAACTCCCATATCTCGCGAACGGACTGACCTAACCCAAGAATTCCTATTGCATCTGAAAGTAGACACTCGCCCGATTACAACGGTATGCGTATTTTTTCCTTAGGCCATTGTGGTTAAGTGTTTGGAGCAGCAGAAGTGCGAAAAGTTTTGTGCGTTCTCAACCATTCCTTGGCTTCAAACTCCCATATCTCGCGAACGGATTGACCTAACCCAAAAATTCCTATTGCATCTGAAAGTAGAAACTCGCCCGATTACAACGGTATGTGTATTTTTTCCCTAGGCCATTCTCGTTAAGCGTTTGGAGCAGCAGAATTGCGAAAAATTTGTTGCCTTCTCAACCATTTCTTGGCTTCATACTCCCATATCTCGCGAACGGATTGACCTAACCCAAAAATTCCTATTGCATCTGAAAGTAGAAAGTCGCCCGATTACAACGGTATGCGTATTTTTTCCCTAGGCGATTCTGGTTAAGCGATTGGAGCAGCAGAAGTGCGAAAAATTTGTTGTCTTGTCAACCATTTCTTAGCTTCAAACTCCCATATCTCGCGAACGGATTGACCTAACACAAAAATTCCTGCTGCGTCTGAAAGTAGAAACTAGCCCGATTACAACGGTGTGCGTATTTTTTCCCTAGGCCATTCTGATTAAGGGATTGGAGCAGCAGAAGTGCGAGAAATTTGTTGTCTTGTCAACCATTTCTTAGCTTCAAACTCCCATATCTCGCGAACGGACTGACCTAACCCAAAAATTCCTATTGCATCTGAAAGTAGAAACTCGCCCGATTACAACGGTATGCGTATTTTTTCCCTAGGCCATTCTGATTAAGCGATTGGAGCAGCAGCAGTGCGAAAAATTTGCTGTCTTGTCAACCATTTCTTAGCCTCAAACTCCCATATCTCGCGAACGGACTGACCTAACCCAAAAATTCCTATTGCATCTGAAAGTAGAAACTCGCCCGATTACAACGGAATGCGTATTTTTTCCCTAGGCAATTCTGGTTAAGCGATTGGAGCAGCAGAAGTGCGAAAAATTTGTTGTCTTGTCAACCATTTCTTAGCTTCAAACTCCCATATCTCGCGAACGGATTGACCTAACACAAAAATTCCTGCTGCGTCTGAAAGTAGAAACTAGCCCGATTACAACGGTGTACGTATTTTTTCCCTAGGCCATTCTGATTAAGCGATTGGAGCAGCAGAAGTGCGAAAAATTTGTTGCCTTGTCAACCATTTCTTAGCTTCAAACTCCCATATCTCGCGAACGGACTGACCTTACCCAAAAATTCCTATTGCATCTGAAAGTAGAAACTCGCCCGATTACAACGGTATGCGTATTTTTTCCCCCGGCGATTCTGGTTAAGCGATTGGAGCAGCAGAAGTGCGAAAAATTTGTTGTCTTGTCAACCATTTCTTAGCTTCAAACTCCCATATCTCGCGAACGGACTGACCTAACCCAAAAATTCCTATTGCATCTGAAAGTAGACACTCGCCCGATTACAACGGTAAGCGTATTTTTTCCCTAGGCCATTCTGGTTAAGTGTTTGGAGCAGCAGAAGTGCGAAAAGTTTTGTGCGTTCTCAACCATTTCTTGGCTTCAAACTCCCATATCTCGCGAACGGATTGACCTAACCCAAAAATTCCTATTGCATCTGAAAGTAGAAACTCGCCCGATTACAACGGTATGTGTATTTTTTCCCTAGGCCATTCTCGTTAAGCGTTTGGAGCAGCAGAATTGCGAAAAATTTGTTGCCTTCTCAACCATTTCTTGGCTTCATACTCCCATATCTCGCGAACGGATTGACCTAACCCAAAAATTCCTATTGCATCTGAAAGTAGAAACTCGCCCGATTACAACGGTATGCGTATTTTTTCCCTAGGCGATTCTGGTTAAGCGATTGGAGCAGCAGAAGTGCGAGAAATTTGTTGTCTTGTCAACCATTTCTTAGCTTCAAACTCCCATATCTCGCGAACGGACTGACCTAACCCAAAAATTCCTATTGCATCTGAAAGTAGAAACTCGCCCGATTACAACGGTATGCGTATTTTTTCCCCCGGCGATTCTGGTTAAGCGATTGGAGCAGCAGAAGTGCGACAAATTTGTTGTCTTGTCAACCATTTCTTAGCTTCAAACTCCCATATCTCGCGAACGGACTGACCTAACCCAAAAATTCCTATTGCATCTGAAAGTAGACACTCGCCCGATTACAACGGTATGCGTATTTTTTCCCTAGGCCATTCTGGTTAAGTGTTTGGTGCAGCAGAAGTGCGAAAAATTTTGTGCGTTCTCAACCATTTCTTGGATTCAAACTCCCATATCTCGCGAACGGATTGACATAACCCAAAAATTCCTATTGCATCTGAAAGTAGAAAGTCGCCCGATTACAACGGTATGCGTATTTTTTCCTTAGGTCATTCTGGCTTCGCGTTTGGTGCAGCAGAATTGCGAAAAATTTTTTACCCTGTCAACCATTTCTTGGCTTCAAACTCCCATATCTCGCGAACGGATTGACATAACCCAAAAATTCATGTTGCGTCTGAAAGTAGAAGCTCGCCCGATTACAACGGTATGCGTATTTTTTCCCCCGGCGATTCTGGTTAAGCGATTGGAGCAGCAGAAGTGCGAAAAATTTGTTGTCTTGTCAACCATTTCTTAGCTTCAAACTCCCATATCTCGCGAACGGACTGACCTAACCCAAAAATTCCTATTGCATCTGAAAGTAGACACTCGCCCGATTACAACGGTATGCGTATTTTTTCCCTAGGCCATTCTGGTTAAGTGTTTGGAGCAGCAGAAGTGCGAAAAGTTTTGTGCGTTCTCAACCATTCCTTGGCTTCAAACTCCCATATCTCGCGAACGGATTGACCTAACCCAAAAATTCCTATTGCATCTGAAAGTAGAAACTCGCCCGATTACAACGGTAAGTGTATTTTTTCCCTAGGCCATTCTCGTTAAGCGTTTGGAGCAGCAGAATTGCGAAAAATTTGTTGCCTTCTCAACCATTTCTTGGCTTCATACTCCCATATCTCGCGAACGGATTGACCTAACCCAAAAATTCCTATAGCATCTGAAAGTAGAAAGTCGCCCGATTACAACGGTATGCGTATTTTTTCCCTAGGCGATTCTGGTTAAGCGATTGGAGCAGCAGAAGTGCGAAAAATTTGTTGTCTTGTCAACCATTTCTTAGCTTCAAACTCCCATATCTCGCGAACGGATTGACCTAACACAAAAATTCCTGCTGCGTCTGAAAGTAGAAACTAGCCCGATTACAACGGTGTGCGTATTTTTTCCCTAGGCCATTCTGATTAAGGGATTGGAGCAGCAGAAGTGCGAGAAATTTGTTGTCTTGTCAACCATTTCTTAGCTTCAAACTCCCATATCTCGCGAACGGATTGACCTAACACAAAAATTCCTGCTGCGTCTGAAAGTAGAAACTAGCCCGATTACAACGGTGTGCGTATTTTTTCCCTAGGCCATTCTGATTAAGGGATTGGAGCAGCAGAAGTGCGAGAAATTTGTTGTCTTGTCAACCATTTCTTAGCTTCAAACTCCCATATCTCGCGAACGGACTGACCTAACCCAAAAATTCCTATTGCATCTGAAAGTAGAAACTCGCCCGATTACAACGGTATGCGTATTTTTTCCCCCGGCGATTCTGGTTAAGCGATTGGAGCAGCAGAAGTGCGAAATATTTGTTGCCTTCTCAACCATTTCTTGGCTTCATACTCCCATATCTCGCGAACGGACTGACCTAACCCAAAAATTCCTATTGAATCTGAAAGTAGAAACTCGCCCGATTACAACGGTATGCGTATTTTTTCCCTAGGCCATTCTGATTAAGCGATTGGAGCAGCAGAAGTGCGAAAAATTTGCTGTCTTGTCAACCATTTCTTAGCCTCAAACTCCCATATCTCGCGAACGGACTGACCTAACCCAAAAATTCCTATTGCATCTGAAAGTAGAAACTCGCCCGATTACAACGGAATGCGTATTTTTTCCCTAGGCAATTCTGGTTAAGCGATTGGAGCAGCAGAAGTGCGAAAAATTTGTTGTCTTGTCAACCATTTCTTAGCTTCAAACTCCCATATCTCGCGAACGGATTGAGCTAACACAAAAATTCCTGCTGCGTCTGAAAGTAGAAACTAGCCCGATTACAACGGTGTACGTATTTTTTCCCTAGGCCATTCTGATTAAGCGATTGGAGCAGCAGAAGTGCGAAAAATTTGTTGCCTTGTCAACCATTTCTTAGCTTCAAACTCCCATATCTCGCGAACGGACTGACCTAACCCAAAAATTCCTATTGCATCTGAAAGTAGACACTCGCCCGAAGACAACGGTATGCGTGTTTTTTCCCTAGGCCATTCTGGTTAAGTATTTGGAGCAGCAGAAGTGCGAAAAATTTGTTGCCTTCTCAACCATTTCTTGGCTCCATACTCCCATATCTCGCGAACGGACTGACCTAACCCAAAAATTCCTATTGAATCTGAAAGTAGAAACTCGCCCGATTACAACGGTATGCGTATTTTTTCCCTAGGCCATTCTGATTAAGCGATTGGAGCAGCAGAAGTGCGAAAAATTTGCTGTCTTGTCAACCATTTCTTAGCCTCAAACTCCCATATCTCGCGAACGGACTGACCTAACCCAAAAATTCCTATTGCATCTGAAAGTAGAAACTCGCCCGATTACAACGGTATGCGTATTTTTTCCCCCGGCGATTCTGGTTAAGCGATTGGAGCAGCAGAAGTGCGAAAAATTTGTTGTCTTGTCAACCATTTCTTAGCTTCAAACTCCCATATCTCGCGAACGGACTGACCTAACCCAAAAATTCCTATTGCATCTGAAAGTAGACACTCGCCCGATTACAACGGTATGCGTATTTTTTCCCTAGGCCATTCTGGTTAAGTGTTTGGAGCAGCAGAAGTGCGAAAAGTTTTGTGCGTTCTCAACCATTCCTTGGCTTCAAACTCCCATATCTCGCGAACGGATTGACCTAACCCAAAAATTCCTATTGCATCTGAAAGTAGAAACTCGCCCGATTACAACGGTAAGTGTATTTTTTCCCTAGGCCATTCTCGTTAAGCGTTTGGAGCAGCAGAATTGCGAAAAATTTGTTGCCTTCTCAACCATTTCTTGGCTTCATACTCCCATATCTCGCGAACGGATTGACCTAACCCAAAAATTCCTATTGCATCTGAAAGTAGAAAGTCGCCCGATTACAACGGTATGCGTATTTTTTCCCTAGGCGATTCTGGTTAAGCGATTGGAGCAGCAGAAGTGCGAAAAATTTGTTGTCTTGTCAACCATTTCTTAGCTTCAAACTCCCATATCTCGCGAACGGATTGACGTAACACAAAAATTCCTGCTGCGTCTGAAAGTAGAAACTAGCCCGATTACAACGGTGTGCGTATTTTTTCCCTAGGCCATTCTGATTAAGGGATTGGAGCAGCAGAAGTGCGAGAAATTTGTTGTCTTGTCAACCATTTCTTAGCTTCAAACTCCCATATCTCGCGAACGGACTGACCTAACCCAAAAATTTCTATTGCATCTGAAAGTAGAAACTCGCCCGATTACAACGGTATGCGTATTTTTTCCCCCGGCGATTCTGGTTAAGCGATTGGAGCAGCAGAAGTGCGAAAAATTTGTTGTCTTGTCAACCATTTCTTAGCTTCAAACTCCCATATCTCGCGAACGGACTGACCTATCCCAAAAATTCCTATTGCATCTGAAAGTAGACACTCGCCCGATTACAACGGTATGCGTATTTTTTCCCTGGGCCATTCTGGTTAAGTGTTTGGTGCAGCAGAAGTGCGAAAAATTTTGTGGGTTCTCAACCATTTCTTGGCTTCAAACACCCATATCTCGCGAACGGACTGACCTAACCCAAAAATTCCTATTGCATCTGCAAGTAGAAAGTCGCCCGATTACAACGGTATGCGTATTTTTTCCCTAGGCGATTCTGGTTAAGCGATTGGAGCAGCAGAAGTGCGAAAAATTTGTTGTCTTGTCAACCATTTCTTAGCTTCAAACTCCCATATCTCGCGAACGGATTGAGCTAACTCAAAAATTCCTGCTGCGTCTGAAAGTAGAAACTAGCCCGATTACAACGGAATGCGTATTTTTTCCCTAGGCAATTCTGGTTAAGCGATTGGAGCAGCAGAAGTGCGAAAAATTTGTTGTCTTGTCAACCATTTCTTAGCTTCAAACTCCCATATCTCGCGAACGGATTGACCTAACTCAAAAATTCCTGCTGCGTCTGAAAGTAGAAACTAGCCCGATTACAACGGTGTACGTATTTTTTCCCTAGGCCATTCTGATTAAGCGATTGGAGCAGCAGAAGTGCGAAAAATTTGTTGCCTTGTCAACCATTTCTTAGCTTCAAACTCCCATATCTCGCGAACGGACTGACCTAACCCAAAAATTCCTATTGCATCTGAAAGTAGAAACTCGCCCGATTACAACGGTATGCGTATTTTTTCCCCCGGCGATTCTGGTTAAGCGATTGGAGCAGCAGAAGTGCGAAAAATTTGTTGTCTTGTCAACCATTTCTTAGCTTCAAACTCCCATATCTCGCGAACGGACTGACCTAACCCAAAAATTCCTATTGCATCTGAAAGTAGAAATACGCCCGATTACAACGGTATGCGTATTTTTTCCCCCGGCGATTCTGGTTAAGCGATTGGAGCAGCAGAAGTGCGAAAAATTTGTTGTCTTGTCAACCATTTCTTAGCTTCAAACTCCCATATCTCGCGAACGGACTGACCTAACCCAAAAATTCCTATTGCATCTGAAAGTAGAAAATCGCCCGATTACAACGGTATGTGTATTTTTTTCCTAGGCCATTCTCGTTAAGCGTTTGGAGCAGCAGAATTGCGAAAAATTTGTTGCCTTCTCAACCATTTCTTGGCTTCATACTCCCATATCTCGCGAACGGATTGACCTAACCCAAAAATTCCTATTGCATCTGAAAGTAGAAACTCGCCCGATTACAACGGTATGCGTATTTTTTCCCTAGGCGATTCTGGTTAAGCGATTGGAGCAGCGGAAGTGCGAAAAATTTGTTGTCTTGTCAACCATTTCTTAGCTTCAAACTCCCATATCTCGCGAACGGACTGACCTAACCCAAAAATTCCTATTGCATCTGAAAGTAGAAACACGCCCGATTACAACGGTATGCGTATTTTTTCCCCCGGCGATTCTGGTTAAGCGATTGGAGCAGCAGAAGTGCGAAAAATTTGTTGTCTTGTCAACCATTTCTTAGCTTCAAACTCCCATATCTCGCGAACGGACTGACCTAACCCAAAAATTCCTATTGCATCTGAAAGTAGACACTCGCCCGATTACAACGGTATGCGTTTTTTTCCCCTAGGCCATTCTGGTTAAGTGTTTGGAGCAGCAGAAGTGCGAAAAGTTTTGTGCGTTCTCAACCATTCCTTGGCTTCAAACTCCCATATCTCGCGAACGGATTGACCTAACCCAAAAATTCCTATTGCATCTGAAAGTAGAAACTCGCCCGATTACAACGGTATGTGTATTTTTTCCCTAGGCCATTCTCGTTAAGCGTTTGGAGCAGCAGAATTGCGAAAAATTTGTTGCCTTCTCAACCATTTCTTGGCTTCATACTCCCATATCTCGCGAACGGATTGACCTAACCCAAAAATTCCTATTGCATCTGAAAGTAGAAAGTCGCCCGATTACAACGGTATGCGTATTTTTTCCCTAGGCGATTCTGGTTAAGCGATTGGAGCAGCAGAAGTGCGAAAAATTTGTTGTCTTGTCAACCATTTCTTAGCTTCAAACTCCCATATCTCGCGAACGGATTTACCTAACACAAAAATTCCTGCTGCGTCTGAAAGTAGAAACTAGCCCGATTACAACGGTGTGCGTATTTTTTCGCTAGGCCATTCTGATTAAGGGATTGGAGCAGCAGAAGTGCGAGAAATTTGTTGTCTTGTCAACCATTTCTTAGCTTCAAACTCCCATATCTCGCGAACGGACTGACCTAACCCAAAAATTCCTATTGCATCTGAAAGTAGAAACTCGCCCGATTACAACGGTATGCGTATTTTTTCCCCCGGCGATTCTGGTTAAGCGATTGGAGCAGCAGAAGTGCGAAAAATTTGTTGTCTTGTCAACCATTTCTTAGCTTCAAACTCCCATATCTCGCGAACGGATTGACCTAACACAAAAATTCCTGCTGCGTCTGAAAGTAGAAACTAGCCCGATTACAACGGTGTACGTATTTTTTCCCTAGGCCATGCTGATTAAGCGATTGTGCAGCAGAATTGCGAAAAATTTGTTGCCTTCTCAACCATTTCTTGGCTTCATACTCCCATATCTCGCGAACGGATTGACCTAACCCAAAAATTCCTATTGCATCTGAAAGTAGAAACTCGCCCGATTACAACGGTATGCGTATTTTTTCCCTAGGCGATTCTGGTTAAGCTATTGGAGCAGCAGAAGTGCGAAAAATTTGTTTTCTTGTCAACCATTTCTTGGCTTCATACTCCCATATCTCGCGAACGGATTGACCTAACCCAAAAATTCCTATTGCATCTGAAAGTAGAAACTCGCCCGATTACAACGGTATGCGTATTTTTTCCCTAGGCGATTCTGGTTAAGCGATTGGAGCAGCGGAAGTGCGAAAAATTTGTTGTCTTGTCAACCATTTCTTAGCTTCAAACTCCCATATCTCGCGAACGGACTGACCTAACCCAAAAATTCCTATTGCATCTGAAAGTAGAAACACGCCCGATTACAACGGTATGCGTATTTTTTCCCCCGGCGATTCTGGTTAAGCGATTGGAGCAGCAGAAGTGCGAAAAATTTGTTGTCTTGTCAACCATTTCTTAGCTTCAAACTCCCATATCTCGCGAACGGACTGACCTAACCCAAAAATTCCTATTGCATCTGAAAGTAGACACTCGCCCGATTACAACGGTATGCGTATTTTTTCCCTAGGCCATTCTGGTTAAGTGTTTGGAGCAGCAGAAGTGCGAAAAGTTTTGTGCGTTCTCAACCATTCCTTGGCTTCAAACTCCCATATCTCGCGAACGGATTGACCTAACCCAAAAATTCCTATTGCATCTGAAAGTAGAAACTCGCCCGATTACAACGGTATGTGTATTTTTTCCCTAGGCCATTCTCGTTAAGCGTTTGGAGCAGCAGAATTGCGAAAAATTTGTTGCCTTCTCAACCATTTCTTGGCTTCATACTCCCATATCTCGCGAACGGATTGACCTAACCCAAAAATTCCTATTGCATCTGAAAGTAGAAAGTCGCCCGATTACAACGGTATGCGTATTTTTTCCCTAGGCGATTCTGGTTAAGCGATTGGAGCAGCAGAAGTGCGAAAAATTTGTTGTCTTGTCAACCATTTCTTAGCTTCAAACTCCCATATCTCGCGAACGGATTTACCTAACACAAAAATTCCTGCTGCGTCTGAAAGTAGAAACTAGCCCGATTACAACGGTGTGCGTATTTTTTCGCTAGGCCATTCTGATTAAGGGATTGGAGCAGCAGAAGTGCGAGAAATTTGTTGTCTTGTCAACCATTTCTTAGCTTCAAACTCCCATATCTCGCGAACGGACTGACCTAACCCAAAAATTCCTATTGCATCTGAAAGTAGAAACTCGCCCGATTACAACGGTATGCGTATTTTTTCCCCCGGCGATTCTGGTTAAGCGATTGGAGCAGCAGAAGTGCGAAAAATTTGTTGTCTTGTCAACCATTTCTTAGCTTCAAACTCCCATATCTCGCGAACGGACTGACCTAACCCAAAAATTCCTATTGCATCTGAAAGTAGACACTCGCCCGATTACAACGGTATGCGTATTTTTTCCCTAGGCCATTCTGGTTAAGTGTTTGGAGCAGCAGAAGTGCGAAAAGTTTTGTGCGTTCTCAACCATTTCTTGGCTTCAAACTCCCATATCTCGCGAACGGATTGACCTAACCCAAAAATTCCTATTGCATCTGAAAGTAGAAAATCGCCCGATTACAACGGTATGTGTATTTTTTTCCTAGGCCATTCTCGTTAAGCGTTTGGAGCAGCAGAATTGCGAAAAATTTGTTGCCTTCTCAACCATTTCTTGGCTTCATACTCCCATATCTCGCGAACGGATTGACCTAACCCAAAAATTCCTATTGCATCTGAAAGTAGAAACTCGCCCGATTACAACGGTATGCGTATTTTTTCCCTAGGCGATTCTGGTTAAGCGATTGGAGCAGCGGAAGTGCGAAAAATTTGTTGTCTTGTCAACCATTTCTTAGCTTCAAACTCCCATATCTCGCGAACGGACTGACCTAACCCAAAAATTCCTATTGCATCTGAAAGTAGAAACACGCCCGATTACAACGGTATGCGTATTTTTTCCCCCGGCGATTCTGGTTAAGCGATTGGAGCAGCAGAAGTGCGAAAAATTTGTTGTCTTGTCAACCATTTCTTAGCTTCAAACTCCCATATCTCGCGAACGGACTGACCTAACCCAAAAATTCCTATTGCATCTGAAAGTAGACACTCGCCCGATTACAACGGTATGCGTTTTTTTCCCCTAGGCCATTCTGGTTAAGTGTTTGGAGCAGCAGAAGTGCGAAAAGTTTTGTGCGTTCTCAACCATTCCTTGGCTTCAAACTCCCATATCTCGCGAACGGATTGACCTAACCCAAAAATTCCTATTGCATCTGAAAGTAGAAACTCGCCCGATTACAACGGTATGTGTATTTTTTCCCTAGGCCATTCTCGTTAAGCGTTTGGAGCAGCAGAATTGCGAAAAATTTGTTGCCTTCTCAACCATTTCTTGGCTTCATACTCCCATATCTCGCGAACGGATTGACCTAACCCAAAAATTCCTATTGCATCTGAAAGTAGAAAGTCGCCCGATTACAACGGTATGCGTATTTTTTCCCTAGGCGATTCTGGTTAAGCGATTGGAGCAGCAGAAGTGCGAAAAATTTGTTGTCTTGTCAACCATTTCTTAGCTTCAAACTCCCATATCTCGCGAACGGATTTACCTAACACAAAAATTCCTGCTGCGTCTGAAAGTAGAAACTAGCCCGATTACAACGGTGTGCGTATTTTTTCGCTAGGCCATTCTGATTAAGGGATTGGAGCAGCAGAAGTGCGAGAAATTTGTTGTCTTGTCAACCATTTCTTAGCTTCAAACTCCCATATCTCGCGAACGGACTGACCTAACCCAAAAATTCCTATTGCATCTGAAAGTAGAAACTCGCCCGATTACAACGGTATGCGTATTTTTTCCCCCGGCGATTCTGGTTAAGCGATTGGAGCAGCAGAAGTGCGAAAAATTTGTTGTCTTGTCAACCATTTCTTAGCTTCAAACTCCCATATCTCGCGAACGGATTGACCTAACACAAAAATTCCTGCTGCGTCTGAAAGTAGAAACTAGCCCGATTACAACGGTGTACGTATTTTTTCCCTAGGCCATGCTGATTAAGCGATTGGAGCAGCAGAAGTGCGAAAAATTTGTTGCCTTCTCAAACATTTCTTGGCTTCATACTCCCATATCTCGCGAACGGATTGACCTAACCCAAAAATTCCTATTGCATCTGAAAGTAGAAACTCGCCCGATTACAACGGTATGCGTATTTTTTCCCTAGGCGATTCTGGTTAAGCTATTGGAGCAGCAGAAGTGCGAAAAATTTGTTGTCTTGTCAACCATTTCTTAGCTTCAAACTCCCATATCTCGCGAACGGACTGACCTAACCCAAAAATTCCTATTGCATCTGAAAGTAGAAACTCGCCCGATTACAACGGTATGCGTATTTTTTCCCCCGGCGATTCTGGTTAAGCGATTGGAGCAGCAGAAGTGCGAAAAATTTGTTGTCTTGTCAACCATTTCTTAGCTTCAAACTCCCATATCTCGCGAACGGACTGACCTAACCCAAAAATTCCTATTGCATCTGAAAGTAGACACTCGCCCGATTACAACGGTATGCGTATTTTTTCCCCCGGCGATTCTGGTTAAGCGATTGGAGCAGCAGAAGTGCGAAAAATTTGTTGTCTTGTCAACCATTTCTTAGCTTCAAACTCCCATATCTCGCGAACGGATTGACCTAACTCAAAAATTCCTGCTGCGTCTGAAAGTAGAAACTAGCCCGATTACAACGGTGTGCGTATTTTTTCCCTAGGCCATTCTGATTAAGCGATTGGAGCAGCAAAAGTGCGAAAAATTTGTTGTCTTGTCAACCATTTCTTAGCTTCAAACTCCCATATCTCGCGAACGGACTTACCTAACCCAAAAATTCCTATTGCATCTGAAAGTAGAAACTCGCCCGATTACAACGTTATGCGTATTTTTTCCCTAGGCCATTCTGGTTAAGTGTTTGGAGCAGCAGAAGTGCGAAAAATTTGGTGCGTTCTCAACCATTTCTTGGCTTCAAACTCCCATATCTCGCGAACGGATTGACCTAACCCAAAAATTCCTATTGCATCTGAAAGTAGAAACTCGCCCGATTACAACGGTATGCGTATTTTTTCCCTAGGCGATTCTGGTTAAGCTATTGGAGCAGCAGAAGTGCGAAAAATTTGTTGTCTTGTCAACCATTTCTTAGCTTCAAACTCCCATATCTCGCGAACGGACTGACCTAACCCAAAAATTCCTATTGCATCTGAAAGTAGAAACTCGCCCGATTACAACGGTATGCGTATTTTTTCCCCCGGCGATTCTGGTTAAGCGATTGGAGCAGCAGAAGTGCGAAAAATTTGTTGTCTTGTCAACCATTTCTTAGCTTCAAACTCCCATATCTCGCGAACGGACTGACCTAACCCAAAAATTCCTATTGCATCTGAAAGTAGACACTCGCCCGATTACAACGGTATGCGTATTTTTTCCCCCGGCGATTCTGGTTAAGCGATTGGAGCAGCAGAAGTGCGAAAAATTTGTTGTCTTGTCAACTATTTCTTAGCTTCAAACTCCCATATCTCGCGAACGGACTGACCTAACCCAAAAATTCCTATTGCATCTGAAAGTAGACACTCGCCCGATTACAACGGTATGCGTATTTTTTCCCTAGGCCATTCTGGTTAAGTGTTTGGTGCAGCAGAAGTGCGAAAAATTTGTCGTCTTGTCAACCATTTCTTAGCTTCAAACTCCCATATCTCGCGAACGGACTGACCTAACCCAAAAATTCCTATTGCATCTGAAAGCAGAAACTCGCCCGATTACAACGGAATGCGTATTTTTTCCCTAGGCAATTCTGGTTAAGCGATTGGAGCAGCAGAAGTGCGAAAAATTTGTTGTCTTGTCAACCATTTCTTAGCTTCAAACTCCCATATCTCGCGAACGGACTGACCTAACCCAAAAATTCCTATTGCATCTGAAAGTAGACACTCGCCCGATTACAACGGTATGCGTATTTTTTCCCTAGGCCATTCTGGTTAAGTGTTTGGTGCAGCAGAAGTGCGAAAAATTTTGTGCGTTCTCAACCATTTCTTGGCTTCAAACTCCCATATCTCGCGAACGGACTGACCTAACCCAAAAATTCCTATTGCATCTGAAAGTAGAAAGTCGCCCGATTACAACGGTATGCGTATTTTTTCCCCCGGCGATTCTGGTTAAGCGATTGGAGCAGCAGAAGTGCGAAAAATTTGTTGTCTTGTCAACCATTTCTTAGCTTCAAACTCCCATATCTCGCGAACGGATTGACCTAACTCAAAAATTCCTGCTGCGTCTGAAAGTAGAAACTAGCCCGATTACAACGGTGTGCGTATTTTTTCCCTAGGCCATTCTGATTAAGCGATTGGAGCAGCAAAACTGCGAAAAATTTGTTGTCTTGTCAACCATTTCTTAGCTTCAAACTCCCATATCTCGCGAACGGACTGACCTAACCCAAAAATTCCTATTGCATCTGAAAGTAGAAACTCGCCCGATTACAACGGAATGCGTATTTTTTCCCTAGGCAATTCTGGTTAAGCGATTGGAGCAGCAGAAGTGCGAAAAATTTGTTGTCTTGTCAACCATTTCTTAGCTTCAAACTCCCATATCTCGCGAACGGATTGTCCTAACTCAAAAATTCCTGCTGCGTCTGAAAGTAGAAACTAGCCCGATTACAACGGTGTACGTATTTTTTCCCTAGGCCATTCTGATTAAGCGATTGGAGCAGCAGAAGTGCGAAAAATTTGTTGCCTTGTCAACCATTTCTTAGCTTCAAACTCCCATATCTCGCGAACGGACTGACCTAACCCAAAAATTCCTATTGCATCTGAAAGTAGAAACTCGCCCGATTACAACGGTATGCGTATTTTTTCCCCCGGCGATTCTGGTTAAGCGATTGGAGCAGCAGAAGTGCGAAAAATTTGTTGTCTTGTCAACCATTTCTTAGCTTCAAACTCCCATATCTCGCGAACGGACTGACCTAACCCAAAAATTCCTATTGCATCTGAAAGTAGACACTCGCCCGATTACAACGGTATGCGTATTTTTTCCCTAGGCCATTCTGGTTAAGTGTTTGGAGCAGCAGAAGTGCGAAAAGTTTTGTGCGTTCTCAACCATTTCTTGGCTTCAAACTCCCATATCTCGCGAACGGATTGACCTAACCCAAAAATTCCTATTGCATCTGAAAGTAGAAACTCGCCCGATTACAACGGTGTGCGTATTTTTTCCCTAGGCCATTCTGATTAAGGGATTGGAGCAGCAGAAGTGCGAGAAATTTGTTGCCTTGTCAACCATTTCTTAGCTTCAAACTCCCATATCTCGCGGACGGACTGACCTAACCCAAAAATTCCTATTGCATCTGAAAGTAGAAACTCGCCCGATTACAACGGTATGCGTATTTTTTCCCTAGGCCATTCTGATTAAGCGATTGGAGCAGCAGAAGTGCGAAAAATTTGCTGTCTTGTCAACCATTTCTTAGCCTCAAACTCCCATATCTCGCGAACGGACTGACCTAACCCAAAAATTCCTATTGCATCTGAAAGTAGAAACTCGCCCGATTACAACGGAATGCGTATTTTTTCCCTAGGCAATTCTGGTTAAGCGATTGGAGCAGCAGAAGTGCGAAAAATTTGTTGTCTTGTCAACCATTTCTTAGCTTCAAACTCCCATATCTCGCGAACGGATTGACCTAACACAAAAATTCCTGCTGCGTCTGAAAGTAGAAACTAGCCCGATTACAACGGTGTACGTATTTTTTCCCTAGGCCATGCTGATTAAGCGATTGGAGCAGCAGAAGTGCGAAAAATTTGTTGCCTTCTCAACCATTTCTTGGCTTCATACTCCCATATCTCGCGAACGGATTGACCTAACCCAAAAATTCCTATTGCATCTGAAAGTAGAAACTCGCCCGATTACAACGGTATGCGTATTTTTTCCCTAGGCGATTCTGGTTAAGCTATTGGAGCAGCAGAAGTGCGAAAAATTTGTTGTCTTGTCAACCATTTCTTAGCTTCAAACTCCCATATCTCGCGAACGGACTGACCTAACCCAAAAATTCCTATTGCATCTGAAAGTAGAAACTCGCCCGATTACAACGGTATGCGTATTTTTTCCCCCGGCGATTCTGGTTAAGCGATTGGAGCAGCAGAAGTGCGAAAAATTTGTTGTCTTGTCAACCATTTCTTAGCTTCAAACTCCCATATCTCGCGAACGGACTGACCTAACCCAAAAATTCCTATTGCATCTGAAAGTAGACACTCGCCCGATTACAACGGTATGCGTATTTTTTCCCCCGGCGATTCTGGTTAAGCGATTGTAGCAGCAGAAGTGCGAAAAATTTGTTGTCTTGTCAACCATTTCTTAGCTTCAAACTCCCATATCTCGCGAACGGACTGACCTAACCCAAAAATTCCTATTGCATCTGAAAGTAGACACTCGCCCGATTACAACGGTATGCGTATTTTTTCCCTAGGCCATTCTGGTTAAGTGTTTGGTGCAGCAGAAGTGCGAAAAATTTTGTGCGTTCTCAACCATTTCTTGGCTTCAAACTCCCATATCTCGCGAACGGACTGACCTAACCCAAAAATTCCTATTGCATCTGAAAGTAGACACTCGCCCGATTACAACGGTATGCGTATTTTTTCCCCCGGCGATTCTGGTTAAGCGATTGTAGCAGCAGAAGTGCGAAAAATTTGTTGTCTTGTCAACCATTTCTTAGCTTCAAACTCCCATATCTCGCGAACGGACTTACCTAACGCAAAAATTCCTATTGCATC
Organism: Ptiloglossa arizonensis; assembly: GCF_051014685.1. Taxonomy (NCBI): domain Eukaryota; kingdom Metazoa; phylum Arthropoda; class Insecta; order Hymenoptera; family Colletidae; genus Ptiloglossa; species Ptiloglossa arizonensis. The sequence continues at coordinate 927,397 of NW_027478565.1, forward strand.
TGAAAGTAGAAACTCGCCCGATTACAACGTTATGCGTATTTTTTCCCTAGGCCATTCTGGTTAAGTGTTTGGAGCAGCAGAAGTGCGAAAAATTTGGTGCGTTCTCAACCATTTCTTGGCTTCAAACTCCCATATCTCGCGAACGGATTGACCTAACCCAAAAATTCCTATTGCGTCTGAATGTAGAAACTCGCCCGATTACAACGGTATGTATACTTTTTCCTTAGGTCATTCAGGCTTCGCGTTTGGTGCAGCAGAATTGCGAAAGATTTTTTACCCTGTCAACCATTTCTTGGCTTCAAACTCCCATATCTCGCGAACGGATTGACATAACCCAAAAATTCATGTTGCGTCTGAAAGTAGAAGCTCGCCCGATTACAACGGTATGCGTATTTTTTCCCTAGGCCATTCTGGTTAAGCGTTTGGAGCAGCAGAATTGCGAAAAATTTGTTGCCTTCTCAACCATTTCTTGGCTTCATACTCCCATATCTCGCGAACGGACTGACCTAATCCAAAAATTCCTATTGCATCTGAAAGTAGAAACTCGCCCGATTACAACGGTATGCGCATTTCTTCCCTAGGCCATTCTGGTTAAGTGTTTGGAGCAGCAGAAGTGCGAAAAATTTGTTGCCTTCTCAACCATTTCTTGGCTCCATACTCCCATATCTCGCGAACGGACTGACCTAACCCAAAAATTCCTATTGAATCTGAAAGTAGAAACTCGCCCGATTACAACGGTATGCGTATTTTTTCCCTAGGCCATTCTGATTAAGCGATTGGAGCAGCAGAAGTGCGAAAAATTTGCTGTCTTGTCAACCATTTCTTAGCCTCAAACTCCCATATCTCGCGAACGGACTGACCTAACCCAAAAATTCCTATTGCATCTGAAAGTAGAAACTCGCCCGATTACAACGGTATGCGTATTTTTTCCCCCGGCGATTCTGGTTAAGCGATTGGAGCAGCAGAATTGCGAAAAATTTGTTGTCTTGTCAACCATTTCTTAGCTTCAAACTCCCATATCTCGCGAACGGACTGACCTAAGCCAAAAATTCCTATTGCATCTGAAAGTAGACACTCGCCCGATTACAACGGTATGCGTATTTTTTCCCTAGGCCATTCTGGTTAAGTGTTTGGTGCAGCAGAAGTGCGAAAAATTTTGTGCGTTCTCAACCATTTCTTGGCTTCAAACTCCCATATCTCGCGAACGGACTGACCTAACCCAAAAATTCCTATTGCATCTGAAAGTAGAAAGTCGCCCGATTACAACGGTATGCGTATTTTTTCCCTAGGCGATTCTGGTTAAGCGATTGGAGTAGCAGAAGTCCGAAAAATTTGTTGTCTTGTCAACCATTTCTTAGCTTCAAACTCCCATATCTCGCGAACGGATTGACCTAACTCAAAAATTCCTGCTGCGTCTGAAAGTAGAAACTAGCCCGATTACAACGGTGTGCGTATTTTTTCCCTAGGCCATTCTGATTAAGCGATTGGAGCAGCAAAAGTGCGAAAAATTTGTTGTCTTGTCAACCATTTCTTAGCTTCAAACTCCCATATCTCGCGAACGGACTTACCTAACCCAAAAATTCCTATTGCATCTGAAAGTAGAAACTCGCCCGATTACAACGTTATGCGTATTTTTTCCCTAGGCCATTCTGGTTAAGTGTTTGGAGCAGCAGAAGTGCGAAAAATTTGGTGCGTTCTCAACCATTTCTTGGCTTCAAACTCCCATATCTCGCGAACGGATTGACCTAACCCAAAAATTCCTATTGCATCTGAAAGTAGAAACTCGCCCGATTACAACGGTATGCGTATTTTTTCCCTAGGCGATTATGGTTAAGCTATTGGAGCAGCAGAAGTGCGAAAAATTTGTTGTCTTGTCAACCATTTCTTAGCTTCAAACTCCCATATCTCGCGAACGGACTGACCTAACCCAAAAATTCCTATTGCATCTGAAAGTAGAAACTCGCCCGATTACAACGGTATGCGTATTTTTTCCCCCGGCGATTCTGGTTAAGCGATTGGAGCAGCAGAAGTGCGAAAAATTTGTTGTCTTGTCAACCATTTCTTAGCTTGAAACTCCCATATCTCGCGAACGGACTGACCTAACCCAAAAATTCCTATTGCATCTGAAAGTAGACACTCGCCCGATTACAACGGTATGCGTATTTTTTCCCCCGGCGATTCTGGTTAAGCGATTGGAGCAGCAGAAGTGCGAAAAATTTGTTGTCTTGTCAACTATTTCTTAGCTTCAAACTCCCATATCTCGCGAACGGACTGACCTAACCCAAAAATTCCTATTGCATCTGAAAGTAGACACTCGCCCGATTACAACGGTATGCGTATTTTTTCCCTAGGCCATTCTGGTTAAGTGTTTGGTGCAGCAGAAGTGCGAAAAATTTTGTGCGTTCTCAACCATTTCTTGGCTTCAAACTCCCATATCTCGCGAACGGACTGACCTAACCCAAAAATTCCTATTGCATCTGAAAGTAGAAAGTCGCCCGATTACAACGGTATGCGTATTTTTTCCCCCGGCGATTCTGGTTAAGCGATTGGAGCAGCAGAAGTGCGAAAAATTTGTTGTCTTGTCAACCATTTCTTAGCTTCAAACTCCCATATCTCGCGAACGGATTGACCTAACTCAAAAATTCCTGCTGCGTCTGAAAGTAGAAACTAGCCCGATTACAACGGTGTGCGTATTTTTTCCCTAGGCCATTCTGATTAAGCGATTGGAGCAGCAAAACTGCGAAAAATTTGTTGTTTTGTCAACCATTTCTTAGCTTCAAACTCCCATATCTCGCGAACGGACTGACCTAACCCAAAAATTCCTATTGCATCTGAAAGTAGAAACTCGCCCGATTACAACGGAATGCGTATTTTTTCCCTAGGCAATTCTGGTTAAGCGATTGGAGCAGCAGAAGTGCGAAAAATTTGTTGTCTTGTCAACCATTTCTTAGCTTCAAACTCCCATATCTCGCGAACGGATTGTCCTAACTCAAAAATTCCTGCTGCGTCTGAAAGTAGAAACTAGCCCGATTACAACGGTGTACGTATTTTTTCCCTAGGCCATTCTGATTAAGCGATTGGAGCAGCAGAAGTGCGAAAAATTTGTTGCCTTGTCAACCATTTCTTAGCTTCAAACTCCCATATCTCGCGAACGGACTGACCTAACCCAAAAATTCCTATTGCATCTGAAAGTAGAAACTCGCCCGATTACAACGGTATGCGTATTTTTTCCCCCGGCGATTCTGGTTAAGCGATTGGAGCAGCAGAAGTGCGAAAAATTTGTTGTCTTGTCAACCATTTCTTAGCTTCAAACTCCCATATCTCGCGAACGGACTGACCTAACCCAAAAATTCCTATTGCATCTGAAAGTAGACACTCGCCCGATTACAACGGTATGCGTATTTTTTCCCTAGGCCATTCTGGTTAAGTGTTTGGAGCAGCAGAAGTGCGAAAAGTTTTGTGCGTTCTCAACCATTTCTTGGCTTCAAACTCCCATATCTCGCGAACGGATTGACCTAACCCAAAAATTCCTATTGCATCTGAAAGTAGAAACTCGCCCGATTACAACGGTGTGCGTATTTTTTCCCTAGGCCATTCTGATTAAGGGATTGGAGCAGCAGAAGTGCGAGAAATTTGTTGCCTTGTCAACCATTTCTTAGCTTCAAACTCCCATATCTCGCGGACGGACTGACCTAACCCAAAAATTCCTATTGCATCTGAAAGTAGAAACTCGCCCGATTACAACGGTATGCGTATTTTTTCCCTAGGCCATTCTGATTAAGCGATTGGAGCAGCAGAAGTGCGAAAAATTTGCTGTCTTGTCAACCATTTCTTAGCCTCAAACTCCCATATCTCGCGAACGGACTGACCTAACCCAAAAATTCCTATTGCATCTGAAAGTAGAAACTCGCCCGATTACAACGGAATGCGTATTTTTTCCCTAGGCAATTCTGGTTAAGCGATTGGAGCAGCAGAAGTGCGAAAAATTTGTTGTCTTGTCAACCATTTCTTAGCTTCAAACTCCCATATCTCGCGAACGGATTGACCTAACACAAAAATTCCTGCTGCGTCTGAAAGTAGAAACTAGCCCGATTACAACGGTGTACGTATTTTTTCCCTAGGCCATGCTGATTAAGCGATTGGAGCAGCAGAAGTGCGAAAAATTTGTTGCCTTCTCAACCATTTCTTGGCTTCATACTCCCATATCTCGCGAACGGATTGACCTAACCCAAAAATTCCTATTGCATCTGAAAGTAGAAACTCGCCCGATTACAACGGTATGCGTATTTTTTCCCTAGGCGATTCTGGTTAAGCTATTGGAGCAGCAGAAGTGCGAAAAATTTGTTGTCTTGTCAACCATTTCTTAGCTTCAAACTCCCATATCTCGCGAACGGACTGACCTAACCCAAAAATTCCTATTGCATCTGAAAGTAGAAACTCGCCCGATTACAACGGTATGCGTATTTTTTCCCCCGGCGATTCTGGTTAAGCGATTGGAGCAGCAGAAGTGCGAAAAATTTGTTGTCTTGTCAACCATTTCTTAGCTTCAAACTCCCATATCTCGCGAACGGACTGACCTAACCCAAAAATTCCTATTGCATCTGAAAGTAGACACTCGCCCGATTACAACGGTATGCGTATTTTTTCCCCCGGCGATTCTGGTTAAGCGATTGTAGCAGCAGAAGTGCGAAAAATTTGTTGTCTTGTCAACTATTTCTTAGCTTCAAACTCCCATATCTCGCGAACGGACTGACCTAACCCAAAAATTCCTATTGCATCTGAAAGTAGACACTCGCCCGATTACAACGGTATGCGTATTTTTTCCCTAGGCCATTCTGGTTAAGTGTTTGGTGCAGCAGAAGTGCGAAAAATTTGTCGTCTTGTCAACCATTTCTTAGCTTCAAACTCCCATATCTCGCGAACGGACTGACCTAACCCAAAAATTCCTATTGCATCTGAAAGCAGAAACTCGCCCGATTACAACGGAATGCGTATTTTTTCCCTAGGCAATTCTGGTTAAGCGATTGGAGCAGCAGAAGTGCGAAAAATTTGTTGTCTTGTCAACCATTTCTTAGCTTCAAACTCCCATATCTCGCGAACGGACTGACCTAACCCAAAAATTCCTATTGCATCTGAAAGTAGACACTCGCCCGATTACAACGGTATGCGTATTTTTTCCCTAGGCCATTCTGGTTAAGTGTTTGGTGCAGCAGAAGTGCGAAAAATTTTGTGCGTTCTCAACCATTTCTTGGCTTCAAACTCCCATATCTCGCGAACGGACTGACCTAACCCAAAAATTCCTATTGCATCTGAAAGTAGAAAGTCGCCCGATTACAACGGTATGCGTATTTTTTCCCCCGGCGATTCTGGTTAAGCGATTGGAGCAGCAGAAGTGCGAAAAATTTGTTGTCTTGTCAACCATTTCTTAGCTTCAAACTCCCATATCTCGCGAACGGATTGACCTAACTCAAAAATTCCTGCTGCGTCTGAAAGTAGAAACTAGCCCGATTACAACGGTGTGCGTATTTTTTCCCTAGGCCATTCTGATTAAGCGATTGGAGCAGCAAAACTGCGAAAAATTTGTTGTTTTGTCAACCATTTCTTAGCTTCAAACTCCCATATCTCGCGAACGGACTGACCTAACCCAAAAATTCCTATTGCATCTGAAAGTAGAAACTCGCCCGATTACAACGGAATGCGTATTTTTTCCCTAGGCAATTCTGGTTAAGCGATTGGAGCAGCAGAAGTGCGAAAAATTTGTTGTCTTGTCAACCATTTCTTAGCTTCAAACTCCCATATCTCGCGAACGGATTGTCCTAACTCAAAAATTCCTGCTGCGTCTGAAAGTAGAAACTAGCCCGATTACAACGGTGTACGTATTTTTTCCCTAGGCCATTCTGATTAAGCGATTGGAGCAGCAGAAGTGCGAAAAATTTGTTGCCTTGTCAACCATTTCTTAGCTTCAAACTCCCATATCTCGCGAACGGACTGACCTAACCCAAAAATTCCTATTGCATCTGAAAGTAGAAACTCGCCCGATTACAACGGTATGCGTATTTTTTCCCCCGGCGATTCTGGTTAAGCGATTGGAGCAGCAGAAGTGCGAAAAATTTGTTGTCTTGTCAACCATTTCTTAGCTTCAAACTCCCATATCTCGCGAACGGACTGACCTAACCCAAAAATTCCTATTGCATCTGAAAGTAGACACTCGCCCGATTACAACGGTATGCGTATTTTTTCCCTAGGCCATTCTGGTTAAGTGTTTGGAGCAGCAGAAGTGCGAAAAGTTTTGTGCGTTCTCAACCATTTCTTGGCTTCAAACTCCCATATCTCGCGAACGGATTGACCTAACCCAAAAATTCCTATTGCATCTGAAAGTAGAAACTCGCCCGATTACAACGGTGTGCGTATTTTTTCCCTAGGCCATTCTGATTAAGGGATTGGAGCAGCAGAAGTGCGAGAAATTTGTTGCCTTGTCAACCATTTCTTAGCTTCAAACTCCCATATCTCGCGGACGGACTGACCTAACCCAAAAATTCCTATTGCATCTGAAAGTAGAAACTCGCCCGATTACAACGGTATGCGTATTTTTTCCCTAGGCCATTCTGATTAAGCGATTGGAGCAGCAGAAGTGCGAAAAATTTGCTGTCTTGTCAACCATTTCTTAGCCTCAAACTCCCATATCTCGCGAACGGACTGACCTAACCCAAAAATTCCTATTGCATCTGAAAGTAGAAACTCGCCCGATTACAACGGAATGCGTATTTTTTCCCTAGGCAATTCTGGTTAAGCGATTGGAGCAGCAGAAGTGCGAAAAATTTGTTGTCTTGTCAACCATTTCTTAGCTTCAAACTCCCATATCTCGCGAACGGATTGACCTAACACAAAAATTCCTGCTGCGTCTGAAAGTAGAAACTAGCCCGATTACAACGGTGTACGTATTTTTTCCCTAGGCCATGCTGATTAAGCGATTGGAGCAGCAGAAGTGCGAAAAATTTGTTGCCTTCTCAACCATTTCTTGGCTTCATACTCCCATATCTCGCGAACGGATTGACCTAACCCAAAAATTCCTATTGCATCTGAAAGTAGAAACTCGCCCGATTACAACGGTATGCGTATTTTTTCCCTAGGCGATTCTGGTTAAGCTATTGGAGCAGCAGAAGTGCGAAAAATTTGTTGTCTTGTCAACCATTTCTTAGCTTCAAACTCCCATATCTCGCGAACGGACTGACCTAACCCAAAAATTCCTATTGCATCTGAAAGTAGAAACTCGCCCGATTACAACGGTATGCGTATTTTTTCCCCCGGCGATTCTGGTTAAGCGATTGGAGCAGCAGAAGTGCGAAAAATTTGTTGTCTTGTCAACCATTTCTTAGCTTCAAACTCCCATATCTCGCGAACGGACTGACCTAACCCAAAAATTCCTATTGCATCTGAAAGTAGACACTCGCCCGATTACAACGGTATGCGTATTTTTTCCCCCGGCGATTCTGGTTAAGCGATTGTAGCAGCAGAAGTGCGAAAAATTTGTTGTCTTGTCAACTATTTCTTAGCTTCAAACTCCCATATCTCGCGAACGGACTGACCTAACCCAAAAATTCCTATTGCATCTGAAAGTAGACACTCGCCCGATTACAACGGTATGCGTATTTTTTCCCTAGGCCATTCTGGTTAAGTGTTTGGTGCAGCAGAAGTGCGAAAAATTTGTCGTCTTGTCAACCATTTCTTAGCTTCAAACTCCCATATCTCGCGAACGGACTGACCTAACCCAAAAATTCCTATTGCATCTGAAAGCAGAAACTCGCCCGATTACAACGGAATGCGTATTTTTTCCCTAGGCAATTCTGGTTAAGCGATTGGAGCAGCAGAAGTGCGAAAAATTTGTTGTCTTGTCAACCATTTCTTAGCTTCAAACTCCCATATCTCGCGAACGGACTGACCTAACCCAAAAATTCCTATTGCATCTGAAAGTAGACACTCGCCCGATTACAACGGTATGCGTATTTTTTCCCTAGGCCATTCTGGTTAAGTGTTTGGTGCAGCAGAAGTGCGAAAAATTTTGTGCGTTCTCAACCATTTCTTGGCTTCAAACTCCCATATCTCGCGAACGGACTGACCTAACCCAAAAATTCCTATTGCATCTGAAAGTAGAAAGTCGCCCGATTACAACGGTATGCGTATTTTTTCCCCCGGCGATTCTGGTTAAGCGATTGGAGCAGCAGAAGTGCGAAAAATTTGTTGTCTTGTCAACCATTTCTTAGCTTCAAACTCCCATATCTCGCGAACGGATTGACCTAACTCAAAAATTCCTGCTGCGTCTGAAAGTAGAAACTAGCCCGATTACAACGGTGTGCGTATTTTTTCCCTAGGCCATTCTGATTAAGCGATTGGAGCAGCAAAACTGCGAAAAATTTGTTGTTTTGTCAACCATTTCTTAGCTTCAAACTCCCATATCTCGCGAACGGACTGACCTAACCCAAAAATTCCTATTGCATCTGAAAGTAGAAACTCGCCCGATTACAACGGAATGCGTATTTTTTCCCTAGGCAATTCTGGTTAAGCGATTGGAGCAGCAGAAGTGCGAAAAATTTGTTGTCTTGTCAACCATTTCTTAGCTTCAAACTCCCATATCTCGCGAACGGATTGTCCTAACTCAAAAATTCCTGCTGCGTCTGAAAGTAGAAACTAGCCCGATTACAACGGTGTACGTATTTTTTCCCTAGGCCATTCTGATTAAGCGATTGGAGCAGCAGAAGTGCGAAAAATTTGTTGCCTTGTCAACCATTTCTTAGCTTCAAACTCCCATATCTCGCGAACGGACTGACCTAACCCAAAAATTCCTATTGCATCTGAAAGTAGAAACTCGCCCGATTACAACGGTATGCGTATTTTTTCCCCCGGCGATTCTGGTTAAGCGATTGGAGCAGCAGAAGTGCGAAAAATTTGTTGTCTTGTCAACCATTTCTTAGCTTCAAACTCCCATATCTCGCGAACGGACTGACCTAACCCAAAAATTCCTATTGCATCTGAAAGTAGACACTCGCCCGATTACAACGGTATGCGTATTTTTTCCCTAGGCCATTCTGGTTAAGTGTTTGGAGCAGCAGAAGTGCGAAAAGTTTTGTGCGTTCTCAACCATTTCTTGGCTTCAAACTCCCATATCTCGCGAACGGATTGACCTAACCCAAAAATTCCTATTGCATCTGAAAGTAGAAACTCGCCCGATTACAACGGTGTGCGTATTTTTTCCCTAGGCCATTCTGATTAAGGGATTGGAGCAGCAGAAGTGCGAGAAATTTGTTGCCTTGTCAACCATTTCTTAGCTTCAAACTCCCATATCTCGCGGACGGACTGACCTAACCCAAAAATTCCTATTGCATCTGAAAGTAGAAACTCGCCCGATTACAACGGTATGCGTATTTTTTCCCTAGGCCATTCTGATTAAGCGATTGGAGCAGCAGAAGTGCGAAAAATTTGCTGTCTTGTCAACCATTTCTTAGCCTCAAACTCCCATATCTCGCGAACGGACTGACCTAACCCAAAAATTCCTATTGCATCTGAAAGTAGAAACTCGCCCGATTACAACGGAATGCGTATTTTTTCCCTAGGCAATTCTGGTTAAGCGATTGGAGCAGCAGAAGTGCGAAAAATTTGTTGTCTTGTCAACCATTTCTTAGCTTCAAACTCCCATATCTCGCGAACGGATTGACCTAACACAAAAATTCCTGCTGCGTCTGAAAGTAGAAACTAGCCCGATTACAACGGTGTACGTATTTTTTCCCTAGGCCATGCTGATTAAGCGATTGGAGCAGCAGAAGTGCGAAAAATTTGTTGCCTTCTCAACCATTTCTTGGCTTCATACTCCCATATCTCGCGAACGGATTGACCTAACCCAAAAATTCCTATTGCATCTGAAAGTAGAAACTCGCCCGATTACAACGGTATGCGTATTTTTTCCCTAGGCGATTCTGGTTAAGCTATTGGAGCAGCAGAAGTGCGAAAAATTTGTTGTCTTGTCAACCATTTCTTAGCTTCAAACTCCCATATCTCGCGAACGGACTGACCTAACCCAAAAATTCCTATTGCATCTGAAAGTAGAAACTCGCCCGATTACAACGGTATGCGTATTTTTTCCCCCGGCGATTCTGGTTAAGCGATTGGAGCAGCAGAAGTGCGAAAAATTTGTTGTCTTGTCAACCATTTCTTAGCTTCAAACTCCCATATCTCGCGAACGGACTGACCTAACCCAAAAATTCCTATTGCATCTGAAAGTAGACACTCGCCCGATTACAACGGTATGCGTATTTTTTCCCCCGGCGATTCTGGTTAAGCGATTGTAGCAGCAGAAGTGCGAAAAATTTGTTGTCTTGTCAACTATTTCTTAGCTTCAAACTCCCATATCTCGCGAACGGACTGACCTAACCCAAAAATTCCTATTGCATCTGAAAGTAGACACTCGCCCGATTACAACGGTATGCGTATTTTTTCCCTAGGCCATTCTGGTTAAGTGTTTGGTGCAGCAGAAGTGCGAAAAATTTTGTGCGTTCTCAACCATTTCTTGGCTTCAAACTCCCATATCTCGCGAACGGACTGACCTAACCCAAAAATTCCTATTGCATCTGAAAGTAGAAAGTCGCCCGATTACAACGGTATGCGTATTTTTTCCCCCGGCGATTCTGGTTAAGCGATTGGAGCAGCAGAAGTGCGAAAAATTTGTTGTCTTGTCAACCATTTCTTAGCTTCAAACTCCCATATCTCGCGAACGGATTGACCTAACTCAAAAATTCCTGCTGCGTCTGAAAGTAGAAACTAGCCCGATTACAACGGTGTGCGTATTTTTTCCCTAGGCCATTCTGATTAAGCGATTGGAGCAGCAAAAGTGCGAAAAATTTGTTGTCTTGTCAACCATTTCTTAGCTTCAAACTCCCATATCTCGCGAACGGACTTACCTAACGCAAAAATTCCTATTGCATCTGAAAGTAGAAACTCGCCCGATTACAACGTTATGCGTATTTTTTCCCTAGGCCATTCTGGTTAAGTGTTTGGAGCAGCAGAAGTGCGAAAAATTTGGTGCGTTCTCAACCATTTCTTGGCTTCAAACTCCCATATCTCGCGAACGGATTGACCTAACCCAAAAATTCCTATTGCGTCTGAATGTAGAAACTCGCCCGATTACAACGGTATGTATACTTTTTCCTTAGGTCATTCAGGCTTCGCGTTTGGTGCAGCAGAATTGCGAAAGATTTTTTACCCTGTCAACCATTTCTTGGCTTCAAACTCCCATATCTCGCGAACGGATTGACATAACCCAAAAATTCATGTTGCGTCTGAAAGTAGAAGCTCGCCCGATTACAACGGTATGCGTATTTTTTCCCTAGGCCATTCTGGTTAAGCGTTTGGAGCAGCAGAATTGCGAAAAATTTGTTGCCTTCTCAACCATTTCTTGGCTTCATACTCCCATATCTCGCGAACGGACTGACCTAATCCAAAAATTCCTATTGCATCTGAAAGTAGAAACTCGCCCGATTACAACGGTATGCGCATTTCTTCCCTAGGCCATTCTGGTTAAGTGTTTGGAGCAGCAGAAGTGCGAAAAATTTGTTGCCTTCTCAACCATTTCTTGGCTCCATACTCCCATATCTCGCGAACGGACTGACCTAACCCAAAAATTCCTATTGAATCTGAAAGTAGAAACTCGCCCGATTACAACGGTATGCGTATTTTTTCCCTAGGCCATTCTGATTAAGCGATTGGAGCAGCAGAAGTGCGAAAAATTTGCTGTCTTGTCAACCATTTCTTAGCCTCAAACTCCCATATCTCGCGAACGGACTGACCTAACCCAAAAATTCCTATTGCATCTGAAAGTAGAAACTCGCCCGATTACAACGGTATGCGTATTTTTTCCCCCGGCGATTCTGGTTAAGCGATTGGAGCAGCAGAATTGCGAAAAATTTGTTGTCTTGTCAACCATTTCTTAGCTTCAAACTCCCATATCTCGCGAACGGACTGACCTAACCCAAAAATTCCTATTGCATCTGAAAGTAGACACTCGCCCGATTACAACGGTATGCGTATTTTTTCCCTAGGCCATTCTGGTTAAGTGTTTGGTGCAGCAGAAGTGCGAAAAATTTTGTGCGTTCTCAACCATTTCTTGGCTTCAAACTCCCATATCTCGCGAACGGACTGACCTAACCCAAAAATTCCTATTGCATCTAAAAGTAGAAAGTCGCCCGATTACAACGGTATGCGTATTTTTTCCCCCGGCGATTCTGGTTAAGCGATTGGAGCAGCAGAAGTGCGAAAAATTTGTTGTCTTGTCAACCATTTCTTAGCTTCAAACTCCCATATCTCGCGAACGGATTGACCTAACTCAAAAATTCCTGCTGCGTCTGAAAGTAGAAACTAGCCCGATTTACAACGGTGTGCGTATTTTTTCCCTAGGCCATTCTGATTAAGCGATTGGAGCAGCAAAAGTGCGAAAAATTTGTTGTCTTGTCAACCATTTCTTAGCTTCAAACTCCCATATCTCGCGAACGGACTTACCTAACGCAAAAATTCCTATTGCATCTGAAAGTAGAAACTCGCCCGATTACAACGTTATGCGTATTTTTTCCCTAGGCCATTCTGGTTAAGTGTTTGGAGCAGCAGAAGTGCGAAAAATTTGGTGCGTTCTCAACAATTTCTTGGCTTCAAACTCCCATATCTCGCGAACGGATTGACCTAACCAAAAATTCCTATTGCGTCTGAATGTAGAAACTCGCCCGATTACAACGGTATGTATACTTTTTCCTTAGGTCATTCAGGCTTCGCGTTTGGTGCAGCAGAATTGCGAAAGATTTTTTACCCTGTCAACCATTTCTTGGCTTCAAACTCCCATATCTCGCGAACGGATTGACATAACCCAAAAATTCATGTTGCGTCTGAAAGTAGAAGCTCGCCCGATTACAACGGTATGCGTATTTTTTCCCTAGGCCATTCTGGTTAAGCGTTTGGAGCAGCAGAATTGCGAAAAATTTGTTGCCTTCTCAACCATTTCTTGGCTTCATACTCCCACATCTCGCGAACGGACTGACCTAATCCAAAAATTCCTATTGCATCTGAAAGTAGAAACTCGCCCGATTACAACGGTATGCGCATTTCTTCCCTAGGCCATTCTGGTTAAGTGTTTGGAGCAGCAGAAGTGCGAAAAATTTGTTGCCTTCTCAACCATTTCTTGGCTCCATACTCCCATATCTCGCGAACGGACTGACCTAACCCAAAAATTCCTATTGAATCTGAAAGTAGAAACTCGCCCGATTACAACGGTATGCGTATTTTTTCCCTAGGCCATTCTGATTAAGCGATTGGAGCAGCAGAAGTGCGAAAAATTTGCTGTCTTGTCAACCATTTCTTAGCCTCAAACTCCCATATCTCGCGAACGGACTGGACCTAACCCAAAAATTCCTATTGCATCTGAAAGTAGAAACTCGCCCGATTACAACGGTATGCGTATTTTTTCCCCCGGCGATTCTGGTTAAGCGATTGGAGCAGCAGAATTGCGAAAATTTGTTGTCTTGTCAACCATTTCTTAGCTTCAAACTCCCATATCTCGCGAACGGACTGACCTAACCCAAAAATTCCTATTGCATCTGAAAGTAGACACTCGCCCGATTACAACGGTATGCGTATTTTTTCCCTAGGCCATTCTGGTTAAGTGTTTGGTGCAGCAGAAGTGCGAAAAATTTTGTGCGTTCTCAACCATTTCTTGGCTTCAAACTCCCATATCTCGCGAACGGACTGACCTAACCCAAAAATTCCTATTGCATCTGAAAGTAGAAAGTCGCCCGATTACAACGGTATGCGTATTTTTTCCCTAGGCGATTCTGGTTAAGCGATTGGAGTAGCAGAAGTCCGAAAAATTTGTTGTCTTGTCAACCATTTCTTCTTCAAACTCCCATATCTCGCGAACGGATTGACCTAACTCAAAATTCCTGCTGCGTCTGAAAGTAGAAACTAGCCCGATTACAACGGTGTGCGTATTTTTTCCTAGGCCATTCTGATTAAGCGATTGGAGCAGCAAAAGTGCGAAAAATTGTTGTCTTGTCAACCATTTCTTAGCTTCAAACTCCCATATCTCGCGAACGGACTTACCTAACCCAAAAATTCCTATTGCATCTGAAAGTAGAAACTCGCCCGATTACAACGTTATGCGTATTTTTTCCCTAGGCCATTCTGGTTAAGTGTTTGGAGCAGCAGAAGTGCGAAAAATTTGGTGCGTTCTCAACCATTTCTTGGCTTCAAACTCCCATATCTCGCGAACGGATTGACCTAACCCAAAAATTCCTATTGCGTCTGAATGTAGAAACTCGCCCGATTACAACGGTATGTATACTTTTTCCTTAGGTCATTCTGGCTTCGCGTTTGGTGCAGCAGAATTGCGAAAAATTTTTTACCCTGTCAACCATTTCTTGGCTTCAAACTCCCATATCTCGCGAACGGATTGACATAACCCAAAAATTCATGTTGCGTCTGAAAGTAGAAGCTCGCCCGATTACAACGGTATGCGTATTTTTTCCCTAGGCCATTCTGGTTAAGCGTTTGGAGCAGCAGAATTGCGAAAAATTTGTTGCCTTCTCAACCATTTCTTGGCTTCATGCTCCCATATCTCGCGAACGGACTGACCTAATCCAAAAATTCCTATTGCATCTGAAAGTAGAAACTCGCCCGATTACAACGGTATGCGCATTTCTTCCCTAGGCCATTCTGGTTGTGTTTGGAGCAGCAGAAGTGCGAAAAATTTGTTGCCTTCTCAACCATTTCTTGGCTCCATACTCCCATATCTCGCGAACGGACTGACCTAACCCAAAAATTCCTATTGAATCTGAAAGTAGAAACTCGCCCGATTACAACGGTATGCGTATTTTTTCCCTAGGCCATTCTGATTAAGCGATTGGAGCAGCAGAAGTGCGAAAAATTTGCTGTCTTGTCAACCATTTCTTAGCTTCAAACTCCCATATCTCGCGAACGGACTGACCTAACCCAAAAATTCCTATTGCATCTGAAAGTAGAAACTCGCCCGATTACAACGGTATGCGTATTTTTTCCCCCGGCGATTCTGGTTAAGCGATTGGAGCAGCAGAAGTGCGAAAAATTTGTTGTCTTGTCAACCATTTCTTAGCTTCAAACTCCCATATCTCGCGAACGGACTGACCTAACCCAAAAATTCCTATTGCATCTGAAAGTAGACACTCGCCCGATTACAACGGTATGCGTATTTTTTCCCTAGGCCATTCTGGTTAAGTGTTTGGAGCAGCAGAAGTGCGAAAAGTTTTGTGCGTTCTCAACCATTCCTTGGCTTCAAACTCCCATATCTCGCGAACGGATTGACCTAACCCAAAAATTCCTATTGCATCTGAAAGTAGAAACTCGCCCGATTACAACGGTATGTGTATTTTTTCCCTAGGCCATTCTCGTTAAGCGTTTGGAGCAGCAGAATTGCGAAAAATTTGTTGCCTTCTCAACCATTTCTTGGCTTCATACTCCCATATCTCGCGAACGGATTGACCTAACCCAAAAATTCCTATTGCATCTGAAAGTAGAAAGTCGCCCGATTACAACGGTATGCGTATTTTTTCCCTAGGCGATTCTGGTTAAGCGATTGGAGCAGCAGAAGTGCGAAAAATTTGTTGTCTTGTCAACCATTTCTTAGCTTCAAACTCCCATATCTCGCGAACGGATTGACCTAACACAAAAATTCCTGCTGCGTCTGAAAGTAGAAACTAGCCCGATTACAACGGTGTGCGTATTTTTTCCCTAGGCCATTCTGATTAAGGGATTGGAGCAGCAGAAGTGCGAGAAATTTGTTGTCTTGTCAACCATTTCTTAGCTTCAAACTCCCATATCTCGCGAACGGATTGACCTAACCCAAAAATTCCTATTGCATCTGAAAGTAGAAAGTCGCCCGATTACAACGGTATGCGTATTTTTTCCCTAGGCGATTCTGGTTAAGCGATTGGAGCAGCAGAAGTGCGAAAAATTTGTTGTCTTGTCAACCATTTCTTAGCTTCAAACTCCCATATCTCGCGAACGGACTGACCTAACCCAAAAATTCCTATTGCATCTGAAAGTAGAAACACGCCCGATTACAACGGTATGCGTATTTTTTCCCCCGGGCGATTCTGGTTAAGCGATTGGAGCAGCAGAAGTGCGAAAAATTTGTTGTCTTGTCAACCATTTCTTAGCTTCAAACTCCCATATCTCGCGAACGGACTGACCTAACCCAAAAATTCCTAATGCATCTGAAAGTAGACACTCGCCCGATTACAACGGTATGCGTATTTTTTCCCTAGGCCATTCTGGTTAAGTTTTTGGAGCAGCAGAAGTGCGAAAAGATTTGTGCGTTCTCAACCATTCCTTGGCTTCAAACTCCCATATCTCGCGAACGGATTGACCTAACCCAAAAATTCCTATTGCATCTGAAAGTAGAAACTCGCCCGATTACAACGGTATGTGTATTTTTTCCCTAGGCCATTCTCGTTAAGCGTTTGGAGCAGCAGAATTGCGAAAAATTTGTTGCCTTCTCAACCATTTCTTGGCTTCATACTCCCATATCTCGCGAACGGATTGACCTAACCCAAAAATTCCTATTGCATCTGAAAGTAGAAAGTCGCCCGATTACAACGGTATGCGTATTTTTTCCCTAGGCGATTCTGGTTAAGCGATTGGAGCAGCAGAAGTGCGAAAAATTTGTTGTCTTGTCAACCATTTCTTAGCTTCAAACTCCCATATCTCGCGAACGGATTGACCTAACACAAAAATTCCTGCTGCGTCTGAAAGTAGAAACTAGCCCGATTACAACGGTGTGCGTATTTTTTCCCTAGGCCATTCTGATTAAGGGATTGGAGCAGCAGAAGTGCGAGAAATTTGTTGTCTTGTCAAACATTTCTTAGCTTCAAACTCCCATATCTCGCGAACGGACTGACCTAACCCAAAAATTCCTATTGCATCTGAAAGTAGAAACTCGCCCGATTACAACGGTATGCGTATTTTTTCCCCCGGCGATTCTGGTTAAGCGATTGGAGCAGCAGAAGTGCGAAAAATTTGTTGTCTTGTCAACCATTTCTTAGCTTCAAACTCCCATATCTCGCGAACGGACTGACCTAACCCAAAAATTCCTATTGCATCTGAAAGTAGACACTCGCCCGATTACAACGGTATGCGTATTTTTTCCCTAGGCCATTCTGGTTAAGTGTTTGGTGCAGCAGAAGTGCGAAAAATTTTGTGCGTTCTCAACCATTTCTTGGCTTCAAACTCCCATATCTCGCGAACGGACTGACCTAACCCAAAAATTCCTATTGCATCTGAAAGTAAAAAGTCGCCCGATTACAACGGTATGCGTATTTTTTCCCTAGGCGATTCTGGTTAAGCGATTGGAGCAGCAGAAGTGCGAAAAATTTGTTGTCTTGTCAACCATTTCTTAGCTTCAAACTCCCATATCTCGCGAACGGATTGACCTAACACAAAAATTCCTGCTGCGTCTGAAAGTAGAAACTAGCCCGATTACAACGGTGTGCGTATTTTTTCCCTAGGCCATTCTGATTAAGGGATTGGAGCAGCAGAAGTGCGAGAAATTTGTTGTCTTGTCAAACATTTCTTAGCTTCAAACTCCCATATCTCGCGAACGGACTGACCTAACCCAAAAATTCCTATTGCATCTGAAAGTAGAAACTCGCCCGATTACAACGGTATGCGTATTTTTTCCCCCGGCGATTCTGGTTAAGCGATTGGAGCAGCAGAAGTGCGAAAAATTTGTTGTCTTGTCAACCATTTCTTAGCTTCAAACTCCCATATCTCGCGAACGGACTGACCTAACCCAAAAATTCCTATTGCATCTGAAAGTAGACACTCGCCCGATTACAACGGTATGCGTATTTTTTCCCTAGGCCATTCTGGTTAAGTGTTTGGTGCAGCAGAAGTGCGAAAAATTTTGTGCGTTCTCAACCATTTCTTGGCTTCAAACTCCCATATCTCGCGAACGGACTGACCTAACCCAAAAATTCCTATTGCATCTGAAAGTAAAAAGTCGCCCGATTACAACGGTATGCGTATTTTTTCCCTAGGCGATTCTGGTTAAGCGATTGGAGCAGCAGAAGTGCGAAAAATTTGTTGTCTTGTCAACCATTTCTTAGCTTCAAACTCCCATATCTCGCGAACGGATTGACCTAACTCAAAAATTCCTGCTGCGTCTGAAAGTAGAAACTAGCCCGATTACAACGGTGTGCGTATTTTTTCCCTAGGCCATTCTGATTAAGCGATTGGAGCAGCAAAAGTGCGAAAAATTTGTTGTCTTGTCAACCATTTCTTAGCTTCAAACTCCCATATCTCGCGAACGGACTTACCTAACCCAAAAATTCCTATTGCATCTGAAAGTAGAAACTCGCCCGATTACAACGTTATGCGTATTTTTTCCCTAGGCCATTCTGGTTAAGTGTTTGGAGCAGCAGAAGTGCGAAAAATTTGGTGCGTTTTCAACCATTTCTTGGCTTCAAACTCCCATATCTCGCGAATGGATTGACCTAACCCAAAAATTCCTATTGCGTCTGAATGTAGAAACTCGCCCGATTACAACGGTATGTATACTTTTTCCTTAGGTCATTCTGGCTACGCGTTTGGTGCAGCAGAATTGCGAAAAATTTTTTACCCTGTCAACCATTTCTTGGCTTCAAACTCCCATATCTCGCGAACGGACTGACCTAACCCAAAAATTCCTATTGAATCTGAAAGTAGAAACTCGCCCGATTACAACGGTATGCGTATTTTTTCCCTAGGCCATTCTGATTAAGCGATTGGAGCAGCAGAAGTGCGAAAAATTTGCTGTCTTGTCAACCATTTCTTAGCTTCAAACTCCCATATCTCGCGAACGGACTGACCTAACCCAAAAATTCCTATTGCATCTGAAAGTAGAAACTCGCCCGATTACAACGGTATGCGTATTTTTTCCCCCGGCGATTCTGGTTAAGCGATTGGAGCAGCAGAAGTGCGAAAAATTTGTTGTCTTGTCAACCATTTCTTAGCTTCAAACTCCCATATCTCGCGAACGGACTGACCTAACCCAAAAATTCCTATTGCATCTGAAAGTAGACACTCGCCCGATTACAACGGTATGCGTATTTTTTCCCTAGGCCATTCTGGTTAAGTGTTTGGAGCAGCAGAAGTGCGAAAAGTTTTGTGCGTTCTCAACCATTCCTTGGCTTCAAACTCCCATATCTCGCGAACGGATTGACCTAACCCAAAAATTCCTATTGCATCTGAAAGTAGAAACTCGCCCGATTACAACGGTATGTGTATTTTTTCCCTAGGCCATTCTCGTTAAGCGTTTGGAGCAGCAGAATTGCGAAAAATTTGTTGCCTTCTCAACCATTTCTTGGCTTCATACTCCCATATCTCGCGAACGGATTGACCTAACCCAAAAATTCCTATTGCATCTGAAAGTAGAAAGTCGCCCGATTACAACGGTATGCGTATTTTTTCCCTAGGCGATTCTGGTTAAGCGATTGGAGCAGCAGAAGTGCGAAAAATTTGTTGTCTTGTCAACCATTTCTTAGCTTCAAACTCCCATATCTCGCGAACGGATTGACCTAACACAAAAATTCCTGCTGCGTCTGAAAGTAGAAACTAGCCCGATTACAACGGTGTGCGTATTTTTTCCCTAGGCCATTCTGATTAAGGGATTGGAGCAGCAGAAGTGCGAGAAATTTGTTGTCTTGTCAACCATTTCTTAGCTTCAAACTCCCATATCTCGCGAACGGATTGACCTAACCCAAAAATTCCTATTGCATCTGAAAGTAGAAAGTCGCCCGATTACAACGGTATGCGTATTTTTTCCCTAGGCGATTCTGGTTAAGCGATTGGAGCAGCAGAAGTGCGAAAAATTTGTTGTCTTGTCAACCATTTCTTAGCTTCAAACTCCCATATCTCGCGAACGGACTGACCTAACCCAAAAATTCCTATTGCATCTGAAAGTAGAAACACGCCCGATTACAACGGTATGCGTATTTTTTCCCCCGGGCGATTCTGGTTAAGCGATTGGAGCAGCAGAAGTGCGAAAAATTTGTTGTCTTGTCAACCATTTCTTAGCTTCAAACTCCCATATCTCGCGAACGGACTGACCTAACCCAAAAATTCCTAATGCATCTGAAAGTAGACACTCGCCCGATTACAACGGTATGCGTATTTTTTCCCTAGGCCATTCTGGTTAAGTTTTTGGAGCAGCAGAAGTGCGAAAAGATTTGTGCGTTCTCAACCATTCCTTGGCTTCAAACTCCCATATCTCGCGAACGGATTGACCTAACCCAAAAATTCCTATTGCATCTGAAAGTAGAAACTCGCCCGATTACAACGGTATGTGTATTTTTTCCCTAGGCCATTCTCGTTAAGCGTTTGGAGCAGCAGAATTGCGAAAAATTTGTTGCCTTCTCAACCATTTCTTGGCTTCATACTCCCATATCTCGCGAACGGATTGACCTAACCCAAAAATTCCTATTGCATCTGAAAGTAGAAAGTCGCCCGATTACAACGGTATGCGTATTTTTTCCCTAGGCGATTCTGGTTAAGCGATTGGAGCAGCAGAAGTGCGAAAAATTTGTTGTCTTGTCAACCATTTCTTAGCTTCAAACTCCCATATCTCGCGAACGGATTGACCTAACACAAAAATTCCTGCTGCGTCTGAAAGTAGAAACTAGCCCGATTACAACGGTGTGCGTATTTTTTCCCTAGGCCATTCTGATTAAGGGATTGGAGCAGCAGAAGTGCGAGAAATTTGTTGTCTTGTCAAACATTTCTTAGCTTCAAACTCCCATATCTCGCGAACGGACTGACCTAACCCAAAAATTCCTATTGCATCTGAAAGTAGAAACTCGCCCGATTACAACGGTATGCGTATTTTTTCCCCCGGCGATTCTGGTTAAGCGATTGGAGCAGCAGAAGTGCGAAAAATTTGTTGTCTTGTCAACCATTTCTTAGCTTCAAACTCCCATATCTCGCGAACGGACTGACCTAACCCAAAAATTCCTATTGCATCTGAAAGTAGACACTCGCCCGATTACAACGGTATGCGTATTTTTTCCCTAGGCCATTCTGGTTAAGTGTTTGGTGCAGCAGAAGTGCGAAAAATTTTGTGCGTTCTCAACCATTTCTTGGCTTCAAACTCCCATATCTCGCGAACGGACTGACCTAACCCAAAAATTCCTATTGCATCTGAAAGTAAAAAGTCGCCCGATTACAACGGTATGCGTATTTTTTCCCTAGGCGATTCTGGTTAAGCGATTGGAGCAGCAGAAGTGCGAAAAATTTGTTGTCTTGTCAACCATTTCTTAGCTTCAAACTCCCATATCTCGCGAACGGATTGACCTAACACAAAAATTCCTGCTGCGTCTGAAAGTAGAAACTAGCCCGATTACAACGGTGTGCGTATTTTTTCCCTAGGCCATTCTGATTAAGGGATTGGAGCAGCAGAAGTGCGAGAAATTTGTTGTCTTGTCAAACATTTCTTAGCTTCAAACTCCCATATCTCGCGAACGGACTGACCTAACCCAAAAATTCCTATTGCATCTGAAAGTAGAAACTCGCCCGATTACAACGGTATGCGTATTTTTTCCCCCGGCGATTCTGGTTAAGCGATTGGAGCAGCAGAAGTGCGAAAAATTTGTTGTCTTGTCAACCATTTCTTAGCTTCAAACTCCCATATCTCGCGAACGGACTGACCTAACCCAAAAATTCCTATTGCATCTGAAAGTAGACACTCGCCCGATTACAACGGTATGCGTATTTTTTCCCTAGGCCATTCTGGTTAAGTGTTTGGTGCAGCAGAAGTGCGAAAAATTTTGTGCGTTCTCAACCATTTCTTGGCTTCAAACTCCCATATCTCGCGAACGGACTGACCTAACCCAAAAATTCCTATTGCATCTGAAAGTAAAAAGTCGCCCGATTACAACGGTATGCGTATTTTTTCCCTAGGCGATTCTGGTTAAGCGATTGGAGCAGCAGAAGTGCGAAAAATTTGTTGTCTTGTCAACCATTTCTTAGCTTCAAACTCCCATATCTCGCGAACGGATTGACCTAACTCAAAAATTCCTGCTGCGTCTGAAAGTAGAAACTAGCCCGATTACAACGGTGTGCGTATTTTTTCCCTAGGCCATTCTGATTAAGCGATTGGAGCAGCAAAAGTGCGAAAAATTTGTTGTCTTGTCAACCATTTCTTAGCTTCAAACTCCCATATCTCGCGAACGGACTTACCTAACCCAAAAATTCCTATTGCATCTGAAAGTAGAAACTCGCCCGATTACAACGTTATGCGTATTTTTTCCCTAGGCCATTCTGGTTAAGTGTTTGGAGCAGCAGAAGTGCGAAAAATTTGGTGCGTTTTCAACCATTTCTTGGCTTCAAACTCCCATATCTCGCGAATGGATTGACCTAACCCAAAAATTCCTATTGCGTCTGAATGTAGAAACTCGCCCGATTACAACGGTATGTATACTTTTTCCTTAGGTCATTCTGGCTACGCGTTTGGTGCAGCAGAATTGCGAAAAATTTTTTACCCTGTCAACCATTTCTTGGCTTCAAACTCCCATATCTCGCGAACGGACTGACCTAACCCAAAAATTCCTATTGAATCTGAAAGTAGAAACTCGCCCGATTACAACGGTATGCGTATTTTTTCCCTAGGCCATTCTGATTAAGCGATTGGAGCAGCAGAAGTGCGAAAAATTTGCTGTCTTGTCAACCATTTCTTAGCTTCAAACTCCCATATCTCGCGAACGGACTGACCTAACCCAAAAATTCCTATTGCATCTGAAAGTAGAAACTCGCCCGATTACAACGGTATGCGTATTTTTTCCCCCGGCGATTCTGGTTAAGCGATTGGAGCAGCAGAAGTGCGAAAAATTTGTTGTCTTGTCAACCATTTCTTAGCTTCAAACTCCCATATCTCGCGAACGGACTGACCTAACCCAAAAATTCCTATTGCATCTGAAAGTAGACACTCGCCCGATTACAACGGTATGCGTATTTTTTCCCTAGGCCATTCTGGTTAAGTGTTTGGAGCAGCAGAAGTGCGAAAAGTTTTGTGCGTTCTCAACCATTCCTTGGCTTCAAACTCCCATATCTCGCGAACGGATTGACCTAACCCAAAAATTCCTATTGCATCTGAAAGTAGAAACTCGCCCGATTACAACGGTATGTGTATTTTTTCCCTAGGCCATTCTCGTTAAGCGTTTGGAGCAGCAGAATTGCGAAAAATTTGTTGCCTTCTCAACCATTTCTTGGCTTCATACTCCCATATCTCGCGAACGGATTGACCTAACCCAAAAATTCCTATTGCATCTGAAAGTAGAAAGTCGCCCGATTACAACGGTATGCGTATTTTTTCCCTAGGCGATTCTGGTTAAGCGATTGGAGCAGCAGAAGTGCGAAAAATTTGTTGTCTTGTCAACCATTTCTTAGCTTCAAACTCCCATATCTCGCGAACGGATTGACCTAACACAAAAATTCCTGCTGCGTCTGAAAGTAGAAACTAGCCCGATTACAACGGTGTGCGTATTTTTTCCCTAGGCCATTCTGATTAAGGGATTGGAGCAGCAGAAGTGCGAGAAATTTGTTGTCTTGTCAACCATTTCTTAGCTTCAAACTCCCATATCTCGCGAACGGATTGACCTAACCCAAAAATTCCTATTGCATCTGAAAGTAGAAAGTCGCCCGATTACAACGGTATGCGTATTTTTTCCCTAGGCGATTCTGGTTAAGCGATTGGAGCAGCAGAAGTGCGAAAAATTTGTTGTCTTGTCAACCATTTCTTAGCTTCAAACTCCCATATCTCGCGAACGGACTGACCTAACCCAAAAATTCCTATTGCATCTGAAAGTAGAAACACGCCCGATTACAACGGTATGCGTATTTTTTCCCCCGGGCGATTCTGGTTAAGCGATTGGAGCAGCAGAAGTGCGAAAAATTTGTTGTCTTGTCAACCATTTCTTAGCTTCAAACTCCCATATCTCGCGAACGGACTGACCTAACCCAAAAATTCCTAATGCATCTGAAAGTAGACACTCGCCCGATTACAACGGTATGCGTATTTTTTCCCTAGGCCATTCTGGTTAAGTTTTTGGAGCAGCAGAAGTGCGAAAAGATTTGTGCGTTCTCAACCATTCCTTGGCTTCAAACTCCCATATCTCGCGAACGGATTGACCTAACCCAAAAATTCCTATTGCATCTGAAAGTAGAAACTCGCCCGATTACAACGGTATGTGTATTTTTTCCCTAGGCCATTCTCGTTAAGCGTTTGGAGCAGCAGAATTGCGAAAAATTTGTTGCCTTCTCAACCATTTCTTGGCTTCATACTCCCATATCTCGCGAACGGATTGACCTAACCCAAAAATTCCTATTGCATCTGAAAGTAGAAAGTCGCCCGATTACAACGGTATGCGTATTTTTTCCCTAGGCGATTCTGGTTAAGCGATTGGAGCAGCAGAAGTGCGAAAAATTTGTTGTCTTGTCAACCATTTCTTAGCTTCAAACTCCCATATCTCGCGAACGGATTGACCTAACACAAAAATTCCTGCTGCGTCTGAAAGTAGAAACTAGCCCGATTACAACGGTGTGCGTATTTTTTCCCTAGGCCATTCTGATTAAGGGATTGGAGCAGCAGAAGTGCGAGAAATTTGTTGTCTTGTCAAACATTTCTTAGCTTCAAACTCCCATATCTCGCGAACGGACTGACCTAACCCAAAAATTCCTATTGCATCTGAAAGTAGAAACTCGCCCGATTACAACGGTATGCGTATTTTTTCCCCCGGCGATTCTGGTTAAGCGATTGGAGCAGCAGAAGTGCGAAAAATTTGTTGTCTTGTCAACCATTTCTTAGCTTCAAACTCCCATATCTCGCGAACGGACTGACCTAACCCAAAAATTCCTATTGCATCTGAAAGTAGACACTCGCCCGATTACAACGGTATGCGTATTTTTTCCCTAGGCCATTCTGGTTAAGTGTTTGGTGCAGCAGAAGTGCGAAAAATTTTGTGCGTTCTCAACCATTTCTTGGCTTCAAACTCCCATATCTCGCGAACGGACTGACCTAACCCAAAAATTCCTATTGCATCTGAAAGTAAAAAGTCGCCCGATTACAACGGTATGCGTATTTTTTCCCTAGGCGATTCTGGTTAAGCGATTGGAGCAGCAGAAGTGCGAAAAATTTGTTGTCTTGTCAACCATTTCTTAGCTTCAAACTCCCATATCTCGCGAACGGATTGACCTAACACAAAAATTCCTGCTGCGTCTGAAAGTAGAAACTAGCCCGATTACAACGGTGTGCGTATTTTTTCCCTAGGCCATTCTGATTAAGGGATTGGAGCAGCAGAAGTGCGAGAAATTTGTTGTCTTGTCAAACATTTCTTAGCTTCAAACTCCCATATCTCGCGAACGGACTGACCTAACCCAAAAATTCCTATTGCATCTGAAAGTAGAAACTCGCCCGATTACAACGGTATGCGTATTTTTTCCCCCGGCGATTCTGGTTAAGCGATTGGAGCAGCAGAAGTGCGAAAAATTTGTTGTCTTGTCAACCATTTCTTAGCTTCAAACTCCCATATCTCGCGAACGGACTGACCTAACCCAAAAATTCCTATTGCATCTGAAAGTAGACACTCGCCCGATTACAACGGTATGCGTATTTTTTCCCTAGGCCATTCTGGTTAAGTGTTTGGTGCAGCAGAAGTGCGAAAAATTTTGTGCGTTCTCAACCATTTCTTGGCTTCAAACTCCCATATCTCGCGAACGGACTGACCTAACCCAAAAATTCCTATTGCATCTGAAAGTAAAAAGTCGCCCGATTACAACGGTATGCGTATTTTTTCCCTAGGCGATTCTGGTTAAGCGATTGGAGCAGCAGAAGTGCGAAAAATTTGTTGTCTTGTCAACCATTTCTTAGCTTCAAACTCCCATATCTCGCGAACGGATTGACCTAACTCAAAAATTCCTGCTGCGTCTGAAAGTAGAAACTAGCCCGATTACAACGGTGTGCGTATTTTTTCCCTAGGCCATTCTGATTAAGCGATTGGAGCAGCAAAAGTGCGAAAAATTTGTTGTCTTGTCAACCATTTCTTAGCTTCAAACTCCCATATCTCGCGAACGGACTTACCTAACCCAAAAATTCCTATTGCATCTGAAAGTAGAAACTCGCCCGATTACAACGTTATGCGTATTTTTTCCCTAGGCCATTCTGGTTAAGTGTTTGGAGCAGCAGAAGTGCGAAAAATTTGGTGCGTTTTCAACCATTTCTTGGCTTCAAACTCCCAT
The DNA here is from genome assembly GCF_051014685.1 of Ptiloglossa arizonensis. Classification (NCBI taxonomy): domain Eukaryota; kingdom Metazoa; phylum Arthropoda; class Insecta; order Hymenoptera; family Colletidae; genus Ptiloglossa; species Ptiloglossa arizonensis. Next base: position 953,722 of record NW_027478565.1, read on the forward strand.
ATCTCGCGAATGGATTGACCTAACCCAAAAATTCCTATTGCGTCTGAATGTAGAAACTCGCCCGATTACAACGGTATGTATACTTTTTCCTTAGGTCATTCTGGCTACGCGTTTGGTGCAGCAGAATTGCGAAAAATTTTTTACCCTGTCAACCATTTCTTGGCTTCAAACTCCCATATCTCGCGAACGGACTGACCTAACCCAAAAATTCCTATTGAATCTGAAAGTAGAAACTCGCCCGATTACAACGGTATGCGTATTTTTTCCCTAGGCCATTCTGATTAAGCGATTGGAGCAGCAGAAGTGCGAAAAATTTGCTGTCTTGTCAACCATTTCTTAGCTTCAAACTCCCATATCTCGCGAACGGACTGACCTAACCCAAAAATTCCTATTGCATCTGAAAGTAGAAACTCGCCCGATTACAACGGTATGCGTATTTTTTCCCCCGGCGATTCTGGTTAAGCGATTGGAGCAGCAGAAGTGCGAAAAATTTGTTGTCTTGTCAACCATTTCTTAGCTTCAAACTCCCATATCTCGCGAACGGACTGACCTAACCCAAAAATTCCTATTGCATCTGAAAGTAGACACTCGCCCGATTACAACGGTATGCGTATTTTTTCCCTAGGCCATTCTGGTTAAGTGTTTGGAGCAGCAGAAGTGCGAAAAGTTTTGTGCGTTCTCAACCATTCCTTGGCTTCAAACTCCCATATCTCGCGAACGGATTGACCTAACCCAAAAATTCCTATTGCATCTGAAAGTAGAAACTCGCCCGATTACAACGGTATGTGTATTTTTTCCCTAGGCCATTCTCGTTAAGCGTTTGGAGCAGCAGAATTGCGAAAAATTTGTTGCCTTCTCAACCATTTCTTGGCTTCATACTCCCATATCTCGCGAACGGATTGACCTAACCCAAAAATTCCTATTGCATCTGAAAGTAGAAAGTCGCCCGATTACAACGGTATGCGTATTTTTTCCCTAGGCGATTCTGGTTAAGCGATTGGAGCAGCAGAAGTGCGAAAAATTTGTTGTCTTGTCAACCATTTCTTAGCTTCAAACTCCCATATCTCGCGAACGGATTGACCTAACACAAAAATTCCTGCTGCGTCTGAAAGTAGAAACTAGCCCGATTACAACAGTGTGCGTATTTTTTCCCTAGGCCATTCTGATTAAGGGATTGGAGCAGCAGAAGTGCGAGAAATTTGTTGTCTTGTCAACCATTTCTTAGCTTCAAACTCCCATATCTCGCGAACGGATTGACCTAACCCAAAAATTCCTATTGCATCTGAAAGTAGAAAGTCGCCCGATTACAACGGTATGCGTATTTTTTCCCTAGGCGATTCTGGTTAAGCGATTGGAGCAGCAGAAGTGCGAAAAATTTGTTGTCTTGTCAACCATTTCTTAGCTTCAAACTCCCATATCTCGCGAACGGACTGACCTAACCCAAAAATTCCTATTGCATCTGAAAGTAGAAACTCGCCCGATTACAACGGTATGCGTATTTTTTCCCCCGGGCGATTCTGGTTAAGCGATTGGAGCAGCAGAAGTGCGAAAAATTTGTTGTCTTGTCAACCATTTCTTAGCTTCAAACTCCCATATCTCGCGAACGGACTGACCTAACCCAAAAATTCCTAATGCATCTGAAAGTAGACACTCGCCCGATTACAACGGTATGCGTATTTTTTCCCTAGGCCATTCTGGTTAAGTTTTTGGAGCAGCAGAAGTGCGAAAAGATTTGTGCGTTCTCAACCATTCCTTGGCTTCAAACTCCCATATCTCGCGAACGGATTGACCTAACCCAAAAATTCCTATTGCATCTGAAAGTAGAAACTCGCCCGATTACAACGGTATGTGTATTTTTTCCCTAGGCCATTCTCGTTAAGCGTTTGGAGCAGCAGAATTGCGAAAAATTTGTTGCCTTCTCAACCATTTCTTGGCTTCATACTCCCATATCTCGCGAACGGATTGACCTAACCCAAAAATTCCTATTGCATCTGAAAGTAGAAAGTCGCCCGATTACAACGGTATGCGTATTTTTTCCCTAGGCGATTCTGGTTAAGCGATTGGAGCAGCAGAAGTGCGAAAAATTTGTTGTCTTGTCAACCATTTCTTAGCTTCAAACTCCCATATCTCGCGAACGGATTGACCTAACACAAAAATTCCTGCTGCGTCTGAAAGTAGAAACTAGCCCGATTACAACGGTGTGCGTATTTTTTCCCTAGGCCATTCTGATTAAGGGATTGGAGCAGCAGAAGTGCGAGAAATTTGTTGTCTTGTCAAACATTTCTTAGCTTCAAACTCCCATATCTCGCGAACGGACTGACCTAACCCAAAAATTCCTATTGCATCTGAAAGTAGAAACTCGCCCGATTACAACGGTATGCGTATTTTTTCCCCCGGCGATTCTGGTTAAGCGATTGGAGCAGCAGAAGTGCGAAAAATTTGTTGTCTTGTCAACCATTTCTTAGCTTCAAACTCCCATATCTCGCGAACGGACTGACCTAACCCAAAAATTCCTATTGCATCTGAAAGTAGACACTCGCCCGATTACAACGGTATGCGTATTTTTTCCCTAGGCCATTCTGGTTAAGTGTTTGGTGCAGCAGAAGTGCGAAAAATTTTGTGCGTTCTCAACCATTTCTTGGCTTCAAACTCCCATATCTCGCGAACGGACTGACCTAACCCAAAAATTCCTATTGCATCTGAAAGTAAAAAGTCGCCCGATTACAACGGTATGCGTATTTTTTCCCTAGGCGATTCTGGTTAAGCGATTGGAGCAGCAGAAGTGCGAAAAATTTGTTGTCTTGTCAACCATCTCTTAGCTTCAAACTCCCATATCTCGCGAACGGATTGACCTAACACAAAAATTCCTGCTGCGTCTGAAAGTAGAAACTAGCCCGATTACAACGGTGTGCGTATTTTTTCCCTAGGCGATTCTGGTTAAGCGATTGGAGCAGCAGAAGTGCGAAAAATTTGTTGTCTTGTCAACCATTTCTTAGCTTCAAACTCCCATATCTCGCGAACGGACTGACCTAACCCAAAAATTCCTATTGCATCTGAAAGTAGAAACTCGCCCGATTACAACGGTATGCGTATTTTTTCCCCCGGGCGATTCTGGTTAAGCGATTGGAGCAGCAGAAGTGCGAAAAATTTGTTGTCTTGTCAACCATTTCTTAGCTTCAAACTCCCATATCTCGCGAACGGACTGACCTAACCCAAAAATTCCTAATGCATCTGAAAGTAGACACTCGCCCGATTACAACGGTATGCGTATTTTTTCCCTAGGCCATTCTGGTTAAGTTTTTGGAGCAGCAGAAGTGCGAAAAGATTTGTGCGTTCTCAACCATTCCTTGGCTTCAAACTCCCATATCTCGCGAACGGATTGACCTAACCCAAAAATTCCTATTGCATCTGAAAGTAGAAACTCGCCCGATTACAACGGTATGTGTATTTTTTCCCTAGGCCATTCTCGTTAAGCGTTTGGAGCAGCAGAATTGCGAAAAATTTGTTGCCTTCTCAACCATTTCTTGGCTTCATACTCCCATATCTCGCGAACGGATTGACCTAACCCAAAAATTCCTATTGCATCTGAAAGTAGAAAGTCGCCCGATTACAACGGTATGCGTATTTTTTCCCTAGGCGATTCTGGTTCAGCGATTGGAGCAGCAGAAGTGCGAAAAATTTGTTGTCTTGTCAACCATTTCTTAGCTTCAAACTCCCATATCTCGCGAACGGATTGACCTAACACAAAAATTCCTGCTGCGTCTGAAAGTAGAAACTAGCCCGATTACAACGGTGTGCGTATTTTTTCCCTAGGCCATTCTGATTAAGGGATTGGAGCAGCAGAAGTGCGAGAAATTTGTTGTCTTGTCAAACATTTCTTAGCTTCAAACTCCCATATCTCGCGAACGGACTGACCTAACCCAAAAATTCCTATTGCATCTGAAAGTAGAAACTCGCCCGATTACAACGGTATGCGTATTTTTTCCCCCGGCGATTCTGGTTAAGCGATTGGAGCAGCAGAAGTGCGAAAAATTTGTTGTCTTGTCAACCATTTCTTAGCTTCAAACTCCCATATCTCGCGAACGGACTGACCTAACCCAAAAATTCCTATTGCATCTGAAAGTAGAAACTCGCCCGATTACAACGGTATGCGTATTTTTTCCCCCGGGCGATTCTGGTTAAGCGATTGGAGCAGCAGAAGTGCGAAAAATTTGTTGTCTTGTCAACCATTTCTTAGCTTCAAACTCCCATATCTCGCGAACGGACTGACCTAACCCAAAAATTCCTAATGCATCTGAAAGTAGACACTCGCCCGATTACAACGGTATGCGTATTTTTTCCCTAGGCCATTCTGGTTAAGTTTTTGGAGCAGCAGAAGTGCGAAAAGATTTGTGCGTTCTCAACCATTCCTTGGCTTCAAACTCCCATATCTCGCGAACGGATTGACCTAACCCAAAAATTCCTATTGCATCTGAAAGTAGAAACTCGCCCGATTACAACGGTATGTGTATTTTTTCCCTAGGCCATTCTCGTTAAGCGTTTGGAGCAGCAGAATTGCGAAAAATTTGTTGCCTTCTCAACCATTTCTTGGCTTCATACTCCCATATCTCGCGAACGGATTGACCTAACCCAAAAATTCCTATTGCATCTGAAAGTAGAAAGTCGCCCGATTACAACGGTATGCGTATTTTTTCCCTAGGCGATTCTGGTTAAGCGATTGGAGCAGCAGAAGTGCGAAAAATTTGTTGTCTTGTCAACCATTTCTTAGCTTCAAACTCCCATATCTCGCGAACGGATTGACCTAACACAAAAATTCCTGCTGCGTCTGAAAGTAGAAACTAGCCCGATTACAACGGTGTGCGTATTTTTTCCCTAGGCCATTCTGATTAAGGGATTGGAGCAGCAGAAGTGCGAGAAATTTGTTGTCTTGTCAAACATTTCTTAGCTTCAAACTCCCATATCTCGCGAACGGACTGACCTAACCCAAAAATTCCTATTGCATCTGAAAGTAGAAACTCGCCCGATTACAACGGTATGCGTATTTTTTCCCCCGGCGATTCTGGTTAAGCGATTGGAGCAGCAGAAGTGCGAAAAATTTGTTGTCTTGTCAACCATTTCTTAGCTTCAAACTCCCATATCTCGCGAACGGACTGACCTAACCCAAAAATTCCTATTGCATCTGAAAGTAGACACTCGCCCGATTACAACGGTATGCGTATTTTTTCCCTAGGCCATTCTGGTTAAGTGTTTGGTGCAGCAGAAGTGCGAAAAATTTTGTGCGTTCTCAACCATTTCTTGGCTTCAAACTCCCATATCTCGCGAACGGACTGACCTAACCCAAAAATTCCTATTGCATCTGAAAGTAAAAAGTCGCCCGATTACAACGGTATGCGTATTTTTTCCCTAGGCGATTCTGGTTAAGCGATTGGAGCAGCAGAAGTGCGAAAAATTTGTTGTCTTGTCAACCATTTCTTAGCTTCAAACTCCCATATCTCGCGAACGGATTGACCTAACTCAAAAATTCCTGCTGCGTCTGAAAGTAGAAACTAGCCCGATTACAACGGTGTGCGTATTTTTTCCCTAGGCCATTCTGATTAAGCGATTGGAGCAGCAAAAGTGCGAAAAATTTGTTGTCTTGTCAACCATTTCTTAGCTTCAAACTCCCATATCTCGCGAACGGACTTACCTAACCCAAAAATTCCTATTGCATCTGAAAGTAGAAACTCGCCCGATTACAACGTTATGCGTATTTTTTCCCTAGGCCATTCTGGTTAAGTGTTTGGAGCAGCAGAAGTGCGAAAAATTTGGTGCGTTTTCAACCATTTCTTGGCTTCAAACTCCCATATCTCGCGAATGGATTGACCTAACCCAAAAATTCCTATTGCGTCTGAATGTAGAAACTCGCCCGATTACAACGGTATGTATACTTTTTCCTTAGGTCATTCTGGCTACGCGTTTGGTGCAGCAGAATTGCGAAAAATTTTTTACCCTGTCAACCATTTCTTGGCTTCAAACTCCCATATCTCGCGAACGGACTGACCTAACCCAAAAATTCCTATTGAATCTGAAAGTAGAAACTCGCCCGATTACAACGGTATGCGTATTTTTTCCCTAGGCCATTCTGATTAAGCGATTGGAGCAGCAGAAGTGCGAAAAATTTGCTGTCTTGTCAACCATTTCTTAGCCTCAAACTCCCATATCTCGCGAACGGACTGACCTAACCCAAAAATTCCTATTGCATCTGAAAGTAGAAACTCGCCCGATTACAACGGTATGCGTATTTTTTCCCCCGGCGATTCTGGTTAAGCGATTGGAGCAGCAGAAGTGCGAAAAATTTGTTGTCTTGTCAACCATTTCTTAGCTTCAAACTCCCATATCTCGCGAACGGACTGACCTAACCCAAAAATTCCTATTGCATCTGAAAGTAGACACTCGCCCGATTACAACGGTATGCGTATTTTTTCCCTAGGCCATTCTGGATAAGTGTTTGGTGCAGCAGAAGTGCGAAAAATTTTGTGCGTTCTCAACCATTTCTTGGCTTCAAACTCCCATATCTCGCGAACGGACTGACCTAACCCAAAAATTCCTATTGCATCTGAAAGTAGAAAGTCGCCCGATTACAACGGTATGCGTATTTTTTCCCTAGGCGATTCTGGTTAAGCGATTGGAGCAGCAGAAGTGCGAAAAATTTGTTGTCTTGTCAACCATTTCTTAGCTTCAAACTCCCATATCTCGCGAACGGATTGACCTAACTCAAAAATTCCTGCTGCGTCTGAAAGTAGAAACTAGCCCGATTACAACGGTGTGCGTATTTTTTCCCTAGGCCATTCTGATTAAGCGATTGGAGCAGCAAAAGTGCGAAAAATTTGTTGTCTTGTCAACCATTTCTTAGCTTCAAACTCCCATATCTCGCGAACGGACTTACCTATCCCAAAAATTCCTATTGCATCTGAAAGTAGAAACTCGCCCGATTACAACGTTATGCGTATTTTTTCCCTAGGCCATTCTGGTTAAGTGTTTGGAGCAGCAGAAGTGCGAAAAATTTGGTGCGCTCTCAACCATTTCTTGGCTTCAAACTCCCATATCTCGCGAACGGATTGACCTAACCCAAAAATTCCTATTGCGTCTGAATGTAGAAACTCGCCCGATTACAACGGTATGTATACTTTTTCCTTAGGTCATTCTGGCTACGCGTTTGGTGCAGCAGAATTGCGAAAAATTTTTTACCCTGTCAACCATTTCTTGGCTTCAAACTCCCATATCTCGCGAACGGATTGACATAACCCAAAAATTCATGTTGCGTCTGAAAGTAGAAGCTCACCCGATTACAACGGTATGCGTATTTTTTCCCTAGGCCATTCTGGTTAAGCGTTTGGAGCAGCAGAATTGCGAAAAATTTGTTGCCTTCTCAACCATTTCTTGGCTTCATACTCCCATATCTCGCGAACGGACTGACCTAACCCAAAAATTCCTATTGCATCTGAAAGTAGAAACTCGCCCGATTACAACGGTATGCGCATTTCTTCCCTAGGCCATTCTGGTTAAGTGTTTGGAGCAGCAGAATTGCGAAAAATTTGTTGCCTTCTCAACCATTTCTTGGCTCCATACTCCCATATCTCGCGAACGGACTGACCTAACCCAAAAATTCCTATTGAATCTGAAAGTAGAAACTCGCCCGATTACAACGGTATGCGTATTTTTTCCCTAGGCCATTCTGATTAAGCGATTGGAGCAGCAGAGGTGCGAAAAATTTGCTGTCTTGTCAACCATTTCTTAGCCTCAAACTCCCATATCTCGCGAACGGACTGACCTAACCCAAAAATTCCTATTGCATCTGAAAGTAGAAACTCGCCCGATTACAACGGTATGCGTATTTTTTCCCCCGGCGATTCTGGTTAAGCGATTGGAGCAGCAGAAGTGCGAAAAATTTGTTGTCTTGTCAACCATTTCTTAGCTTCAAACTCCCATATCTCGCGAACGGACTGACCTAACCCAAAAATTCCTATTGCATCTGAAAGTAGACACTCGCCCGATTACAACGGTATGCGTATTTTTTCCCTAGGCCATTCTGGTTAAGTGTTTGGAGCAGCAGAAGTGCGAAAAGTTTTGTGCGTTCTCAACCATTCCTTGGCTTCAAACTCCCATATCTCGCGAACGGATTGACATAACCCAAAAATTCCTATTGCATCTGAAAGTAGAAACTCGCCCGATTACAACGGTATGTGTATTTCTTCCCTAGGCGAATCTGGTTAAGCGATTGGAGCAGCAGAAGTGCGAAAAATTTGTTGTCTTGTCAACCATTTCTTAGCTTCAAACTCCCATATCTCGCGAACGGACTGATCTAACCCAAAAATTCCTATTGCATCTGAAAGTAGACACTCGCCCGATTACAACGGTATGCGTATTTTTTCCCTAGGCCATTCTGGTTAAGTGTTTGGTGCAGCAGAAGTGCGAAAAATTTTGTGCGTTCTCAACCATTTCTTGGCTTCAAACTCCCATATCTCGCGAACGGACTGACCTAACCCAAAAATTCCTATTGCATCTGAAAGTAGAAAGTCGCCCGATTACAACGGTATGCGTATTTTTTCCCTAGGCGATTCTGGTTAAGCGATTGGAGCAGCAGAAGTGCGAAAAATTTGTTGTCTTGTCAACCATTTCTTAGCTTCAAACTCCCATATCTCGCGAACGGATTGACCTAACTCAAAATTCCTGCTGCGTCTGAAAGTAGAAACTAGCCCGATTACAACGGTGTGCGTATTTTTTCCCTAGGCCATTCTGATTAAGCGATTGGAGCAGCAAAAGTGCGAAAAATTTGTTGTCTTGTCAACCATTTCTTAGCTTTAAACTCCCATATCTCGCGAACGGATTGACCTAACCCAAAAATTCCTATTGCGTCTGAATGTAGAAACTCGCCCGATTACAACGGTATGTATACTTTTTCCTTAGGTCATTCTGGCTTCGCGTTTGGTGCAGCAGAATTGCGAAAAATTTTTTACCCTGTCAACCATTTCTTGGCTTCAAACTCCCATATCTCGCGAACGGTTTGACATAACCCAAAAATTCATGTTGCGACTGAAAGTAGAAGCTCGCCCGATTACAACGGTATGCGTATTTTTTCCCTAGGCCATTCTGGTTAAGCGTTTGGAGCAGCAGAATTGCGAAAAATTTGTTGCCTTCTCAACCATTTCTTGGCTTCATACTCCCATATCTCGCGAACGGACTGACCTAACCCAAAAATTCCTATTGCATCTGAAAGTAGAAACTCGCCCGATTACAACGGAATGCGTATTTTTTCCCTAGGCAATTCTGGTTAAGCGATTGGAGCAGCAGAAGTGCGAAAAATTTGTTGTCTTGTCAACCATTTCTTAGCTTCAAACTCCCATATCTCGCGAACGGATTGACCTAACACAAAAATTCCTGCTGCGTCTGAAAGTAGAAACTAGCCCGATTACAACGGTATGCGTATTTTTTCCCCCGGCGATTCTGGTTAAGCGATTGGAGCAGCAGAAGTGCGAAAAATTTGTTGTCTTGTCAACCATTTCTTAGCTTCAAACTCCCATATCTCGCGAACGGACTGACCTAACCCAAAAATTCCTATTGCATCTGAAAGTAGACACTCGCCCGATTACAACGGTATGTGTATTTTTTCCCTAGGCCATTCTGGTTAAGTGTTTGGAGCAGCAGAAGTGCGAAAAGTTTTGTGCGTTCTCAACCATTTCTTGGCTTCAAACTCCCATATCTCGCGAACGGATTGACCTAACCCAAAAATTCCTATTGCATCTGAAAGTAGAAACTCGCCCGATTACAACGGTATGTGTATTTTTTCCCTAGGCCATTCTCGTTAAGCGTTTGGAGCAGCAGAATTGCGAAAAATTTGTTGCCTTCTCAACCATTTCTTGGCTTCATACTCCCATATCTCGCGAACGGATTGACCTAACCCAAAAATTCATGTTGCGTCTGAAAGTAGAAGCTCGCCCGAATACAACGGTATGCGTATTTTTTCCCTAGGCCATTCTGGTTAAGCGTTTGGAGCAGCAGAATTGCGAAAAATTTGTTGCCTTCTCAACCATTTCTTGGCTTCATACTCCCATATCTCGCGAACGGACTGACCTAACCCAAAAATTCCTATTGCATCTGAAAGTAGAAACTCGCCCGATTACAACGGTATGCGCATTTCTTCCCTAGGCCATTCTGGTTAAGTGTTTGGAGCAGCAGAAGTGCGAAAAATTTGTTGTCTTGTCAACCATTTCTTAGCTTCAAACTCCCATATCTCGCGAACGGATTGACCTAACACAAAAATTCCTGCTGCGTCTGAAAGTAGAAACTAGCCCGATTACAACGGTGTGCGTATTTTTTCCCTAGGCCATTCTGATTAAGGGATTGGAGCAGCAGAAGTGCGAGAAATTTGTTGTCTTGTCAACCATTTCTTAGCTTCAAACTCCCATATCTCGCGAACGGACTGACCTAACCCAAAAATTCCTATTGCATCTGAAAGTAGAAACTCGCCCGATTACAACGGTATGCGTATTTTTTCCCTAGGCCATTCTGGTTAAGTGTTTGGAGCAGCAGAAGTGCGAAAAATTTGGTGCGTTCTCAACCATTTCTTGGCTTCAAACTCCCATATCTCGCGAACGGATTGACCTAACCCAAAAATTCCTATTGCGTCTGAATGTAGAAACTCGCCCGATTACAACGGTATGTATACTTTTTCCTTAGGTCATTCTGGCTTCGCGTTTGGTGCAGCAGAATTGCGAAAAATTTTTTACCCTGTCAACCATTTCTTGGCTTCAAACTCCCATATCTCGCGAACGGATTGACATAACCCAAAAATTCATGTTGCGTCTGAAAGTAGAAGCTCGCCCGATTACAACGGTATGCGTATTTTTTCCCTAGGCCATTCTGGTTAAGCGTTTGGAGCAGCAGAATTGCGAAAAATTTGTTGCCTTCTCAACCATTTCTTGGCTTCATACTCCCATATCTCGCGAACGGACTGACCTAACCCAAAAATTCCTATTGCATCTGAAAGTAGAAACTCGCCCGATTACAACGGTATGCGCATTTCTTCCCTAGGCCATTCTGGTTAAGTGTTTGGAGCAGCAGAAGTGCGAAAAATTTGTTGCCTTCTCAACCATTTCTTGGCTCCATACTCCCATATCTCGCGAACGGACTGACCTAACCCAAAAATTCCTATTGAATCTGAAAGTAGAAACTCGCCCGATTACAACGGTATGCGTATTTTTTCCCTAGGCCATTCTGATTAAGCGATTGGAGCAGCAGAAGTGCGAAAAATTTGCTGTCTTGTCAACCATTTCTTAGCCTCAAACTCCCATATCTCGCGAACGGACTGACCTAACCCAAAAATTCCTATTGCATCTGAAAGTAGAAACTCGCCCGATTACAACGGTATGCGTATTTTTTCCCCCGGCGATTCTGGTTAAGCGATTGGAGCAGCAGAAGTGCGAAAAATTTGTTGTCTTGTCAACCATTTCTTAGCTTCAAACTCCCATATCTCGCGAACGGACTGACCTAACCCAAAAATTCCTATTCCATCTGAAAGTAGACACTCGCCCGATTACAACGGTATGCGTATTTTTTCCCTAGGCCATTCTGGTTAAGTGTTTGGAGCAGCAGAAGTGCGAAAAGTTTTGTGCGTTCTCAACCATTCCTTGGCTTCAAACTCCCATATCTCGCGAACGGATTGACCTAACCCAAAAATTCCTATTGCATCTGAAAGTAGAAACTCGCCCGATTACAACGGTATGTGTATTTTTTCCCTAGGCCATTCTCGTTAAGCGTTTGGAGCAGCAGAATTGCGAAAAATTTGTTGCCTTCTCAACCATTTCTTGGCTTCATACTCCCATATCTCGCGAACGGATTGACCTAACCCAAAAATTCCTATTGCATCTGAAAGTAGAAAGTCGCCCGATTACAACGGTATGCGTATTTTTTCCCTAGGCGATTCTGGTTAAGCGATTGGAGCAGCAGAAGTGCGAAAAATTTGTTGTCTTGTCAACCATTTCTTAGCTTCAAACTCCCATATCTCGCGAACGGATTGACCTAACACAAAAATTCCTGCTGCGTCTGAAAGTAGAAACTAGCCCGATTACAACGGTGTGCGTATTTTTTCCCTAGGCCATTCTGATTAAGGGATTGGAGCAGCAGAAGTGCGAGAAATTTGTTGTCTTGTCAACCATTTCTTAGCTTCAAACTCCCATATCTCGCGAACGGACTGACCTAACCCAAAAATTCCTATTGCATCTGAAAGTAGAAACTCGCCCGATTACAACGGTATGCGTATTTTTTCCCCCGGCGATTCTGGTTAAGCGATTGGAGCAGCAGAAGTGCGAAAAATTTGTTGTCTTGTCAACCATTTCTTAGCTTCAAACTCCCATATCTCGCGAACGGACTGACCTAACCCAAAAATTCCTATTGCATCTGAAAGTAGACACTCGCCCGATTACAACGGTATGCGTATTTTTTCCCTAGGCCATTCTGGTTAAGTGTTTGGTGCAGCAGAAGTGCGAAAAATTTGGTGCGTTCTCAACCATTTCTTGGCTTCAAACTCCCATATCTCGCGAACGGACTGACCTAACCCAAAAATTCCTATTGCATCTGAAAGTAGAAAGTCGCCCGATTACAACGGTATGCGTATTTTTTCCCTAGGCGATTCTGGTTAAGCGATTGGAGCAGCAGAAGTGCGAAAAATTTGTTGTCTTGTCAACCATTTCTTAGCTTCAAACTCCCATATCTCGCGAACGGATTGACCTAACTCAAAAATTCCTGCTGCGTCTGAAAGTAGAAACTAGCCCGATTACAACGGTGTGCGTATTTTTTCCCTAGGCCATTCTGATTAAGCGATTGGAGCAGCAAAAGTGCGAAAAATTTGTTGTCTTGTCAACCATTTCTTAGCTTTAAACTCCCATATCTCGCGAACGGATTGACCTAACCCAAAAATTCCTATTGCGTCTGAATGTAGAAACTCGCCCGATTACAACGGTATGTATACTTTTTCCTTAGGTCATTCTGGCTTCGCGTTTGGTGCAGCAGAATTGCGAAAAATTTTTTACCCTGTCAACCATTTCTTGGCTTCAAACTCCCATATCTCGCGAACGGTTTGACATAACCCAAAAATTCATGTTGCGTCTGAAAGTAGAAGCTCGCCCGATTACAACGGTATGCGTATTTTTTCCCTAGGCCATTCTGGTTAAGCGTTTGGAGCAGCAGAATTGCGAAAAATTTGTTGCCTTCTCAACCATTTCTTGGCTTCATACTCCCATATCTCGCGAACGGACTGACCTAACCCAAAAATTCCTATTGCATCTGAAAGTAGAAACTCGCCCGATTACAACGGTGTGCGCATTTCTTCCCTAGGCCATTCTGGTTAAGTGTTTGGAGCAGCAGAAGTGCGAAAAATTTGTTGCCTTCTCAACCATTTCTTGGCTCCATACTCCCATATCTCACGAACGGACTGACCTAACCCAAAAATTCCTATTGAATCTGAAAGTAGAAACTCGCCCGATTACAACGGTATGTGTATTTTTTCCCTAGGCCATTCTCGTTAAGCGTTTGGAGCAGCAGAATTGCGAAAAATTTGTTGCCTTCTCAACCATTTCTTGGATTCATACTCCCATATCTCGCGAACGGATTGACCTAACCCAAAAATTCCTATTGCATCTGAAAGTGGAAAGTCGCCCGATTACAACGGTATGCGTATTTTTTCCCTAGGCGATTCTGGTTAAGCGATTGGAGCAGCAGAAGTGCGAAAAATTTGTTGTCTTGTCAACCATTTCTTAGCTTCAAACTCCCATATCTCGCGAACGGATTGACCTAACTCAAAAATTCCTGCTGCGTCTGAAAGTAGAAACTAGCCCGATTACAACGGTGTGCGTATTTTTTCCCTAGGCCATTCTGATTAAGGGATTGGAGCAGCAGAAGTGCGAGAAATTTGTTGTCTTGTCAACCATTTCTTAGCTTCAAACTCCCATATCTCGCGAACGGACTGACCTAACCCAAAAATTCCTATTGCATCTGAAAGTAGAAACTCGCCCGATTACAACGGTATGCGTATTTTTTCCCCCGGCGATTCTGGTTAAGCGATTGGAGCAGCAGAAGTGCGAAAAATTTGTTGTCTTGTCAACCATTTCTTAGCTTCAAACTCCCATATCTCGCGAACGGACTGACCTAACCCAAAAATTCCTATTGCATCTGAAAGTAGACACTCGCCCGATTACAACGGTATGCGTATTTTTTCCCTAGGCCATTCTGGTTAAGTGTTTGGTGCAGCAAAAGTGCGAAAAATTTTGTGCGTTCTCAACCATTTCTTGGCTTCAAACTCCCATATCTCGCGAACGGACTGACCTAACCCAAAAATTCCTATTGCATCTGAAAGTGGAAAGTCGCCCGATTACAACGGTATGCGTATTTTTTCCCTAGGCGATTCTGGTTAAGCGATTGGAGCAGCAGAAGTGCGAAAAATTTGTTGTCTTGTCAACCATTTCTTAGCTTCAAACTCCCATATCTCGCGAACGGATTGACCTAACTCAAAAATTCCTGCTGCGTCTGAAAGTAGAAACTAGCCCGATTACAACGGTGTGCGTATTTTTTCCCTAGGCCATTCTGATTAAGCGATTGGAGCAGCAAAAGTGCGAAAAATTTGTTGTCTTGTCAACCATTTCTTAGCTTCACACTCCCATATCTCGCGAACGGATTGACCTAACCCAAAAATTCCTATTGCGTCTGAATGTAGAAACTCGCCCGATTACAACGGTATGTATACTTTTTCCTTAGGTCATTCTGGCTTCGCGTTTGGTGCAGCAGAATTGCGAAAAATTTTTTACTCTGTCAACCATTTCTTGGCTTCAAACTCCCATATCTCGCGAACGGATTGACATAACCCAAAAATTCATGTTGCGTCTGAAAGTAGAAGCTCGCCCGATTACAACGGTATGCGTATTTTTTCCCTAGGCCATTCTGGTTAAGCGTTTGGAGCAGCAGAATTGCGAAAAATTTGTTGCCTTCTCAACCATTTCTTGGCTTCATACTCCCATATCTCGCGAACGGACTGACCTAACCCAAAAATTCCTATTGCATCTGAAAGTAGAAACTCGCCCGATTACAACGGTATGCGCATTTCTTCCCTAGGCCATTCTGGTTAAGTGTTTGGAGCAGCAGAAGTGCGAAAAATTTGTTGCCTTCTCAACCATTTCTTGGCTCCATACTCCCATATCTCGCGAACGGACTGACCTAACCCAAAAATTCCTATTGAATCTGAAAGTAGAAACTCGCCCGATTACAACGGTATGTGTATTTTTTCCCTAGGCGATTCTGGTTAAGCGATTGGAGCAGCAGAAGTGCGAAAAATTTGTTGTCTTGTCAACCATTTCTTAGCTTCAAACTCCCATATCTCGCGAACGGATTGACCTAACTCAAAAATTCCTGCTGCGTCTGAAAGTAGAAACTAGCCCGATTACAACGGTGTGCGTATTTTTTCCCTAGGCCATTCTGATTAAGCGATTGGAGCAGCAAAAGTGCGAAAAATTTGTTGTCTTGTCAACCATTTCTTAGCTTCACACTCCCATATCTCGCGAACGGATTGACCTAACCCAAAAATTCCTATTGCGTCTGAATGTAGAAACTCGCCCGATTACAACGGTATGTATACTTTTTCCTTAGGTCATTCTGGCTTCGCGTTTGGTGCAGCAGAATTGCGAAAAATTTTTTACTCTGTCAACCATTTCTTGGCTTCAAACTCCCATATCTCGCGAACGGATTGACATAACCCAAAAATTCATGTTGCGTCTGAAAGTAGAAGCTCGCCCGATTACAACGGTATGCGTATTTTTTCCCTAGGCCATTCTGGTTAAGCGTTTGGAGCAGCAGAATTGCGAAAAATTTGTTGCCTTCTCAACCATTTCTTGGCTTCATACTCCCATATCTCGCGAACGGACTGACCTAACCCAAAAATTCCTATTGCATCTGAAAGTAGAAACTCGCCCGATTACAACGGTATGCGCATTTCTTCCCTAGGCCATTCTGGTTAAGTGTTTGGAGCAGCAGAAGTGCGAAAAATTTGTTGCCTTCTCAACCATTTCTTGGCTCCATACTCCCATATCTCGCGAACGGACTGACCTAACCCAAAAATTCCTATTGAATCTGAAAGTAGAAACTCGCCCGATTACAACGGTATGCGTATTTTTTCCCTAGGCCATTCTGATTAAGCGATTGGAGCAGCAGAAGTGCGAAAAATTTGCTGTCTTGTCAACCATTTCTTAGCCTCAAACTCCCATATCTCGTGAACGGACTGACCTAACCCAAAAATTCCTATTGCATCTGAAAGTAGAAACTCGCCCGATTACAACGGAATGCGTATTTTTTCCCTAGGCAATTCTGGTTAAGCGATTGGAGCAGCAGAAGTGCGAAAAATTTGTTGTCTTGTCAACCATTTCTTAGCTTCAAACTCCCATATCTCGCGAACGGATTGACCTAACACAAAAATTCCTGCTGCGTCTGAAAGTAGAAACTAGCCCGATTACAACGGTGTACGTATTTTTTCCCTAGGCCATTCTGATTAAGCGATTGGAGCAGCAGAAGTGCGAAAAATTTGTTGTCTTGTCAACCATTTCTTAGCTTCAAACTCCCATATCTCGCGAACGGACTGACCTAACCCAAAAATTCCTATTGCATCTGAAAGTAGAAACTCGCCCGATTACAACGGTATGCGTATTTTTTCCCCCGGCGATTCTGGTTAAGCGATTGGAGCAGCAGAAGTGCGAAAAATTTGTTGTCTTGTCAACCATTTCTTAGCTTCAAACTCCCATATCTCGCGAACGGACTGACCTAACCCAAAAATTCCTATTGCATCTGAAAGTAGACACTCGCCCGATTACAACGGTATGCGTATTTTTTCCCTAGGCCATTCTGGTTAAGTGTTTGGAGCAGCAGAAGTGCGAAAAGTTTTGTGCGTTCTCAACCATTTCTTGGCTTCAAACTCCCATATCTCGCGAACGGCTTGACCTAACCAAAAAATTCCTATTACATCTGAAAGTGGAAACTCGCCCGATTACAACGGTATGTGTATTTTTTCCCTAGGCCATTCTCGTTAAGCGTTTGGAGCAGCAGAATTGCGAAAAATTTGTTGCCTTCTCAACCATTTCTTGGCTTCATACTCCCATATCTCGCGAACGGATTGACCTAACCCAAAAATTCCTATTGCATCTGAAAGTAGAAACTCGCCCGATTACAACGGTATGCGTATTTTTTCCCTAGGCGATTCTGGTTAAGCGATTTGAGCAGCAGAAGTGCGAAAAATTTGTTGTCTTGTCAACCATTTCTTAGCTTCAAACTCCCATATCTCGCGAACGGACTGACCTAACCCAAAAATTCCTATTGCATCTGAAAGTAGAAACTCGCCCGATTACAACGGTATGCGTATTTTTTCCCCCGGCGATTCTGGTTAAGCGATTGGAGCAGCAGAAGTGCGAAAAATTTGTTGTCTTGTCAACCATTTCTTAGCTTCAAACTCCCATATCTCGCGAACGGACTGACCTAACCCAAAAATTCCTATTGCATCTGAAAGTAGACACTCGCCCGATTACAACGGTATGCGTATTTTTTCCCTAGGCCATTCTGGTTAAGTGTTTGGAGCAGCAGAAGTGCGAAAAGTTTTGTGCGTTCTCAACCATTTCTTGGCTTCAAACTCCCATATCTCGCGAACGGATTGATCTAACCCAAAAATTCCTATTGCATCTGAAAGTAGAAACTCGCCCGATTACAACGGTATGCGTATTTTTTCCCCCGGCGATTCTGGTTAAGCGTTTGCAGCAGCAGAATTGCGAAAAATTTGTTGTCTTGTCAACCATTTCTTAGCTTTAAACTCCCATATCTCGCGAACGGATTGACCTAACCCAAAAATTCCTATTGCGTCTGAATGTAGAAACTCGCCCGATTACAACGGTATGTATACTTTTTCCTTAGGTCATTCTGGCTTCGCGTTTGGTGCAGCAGAATTGCGAAAAATTTTTTACCCTGTCAACCATTTCTTGGCTTCAAACTCCCATATCTCGCGAACAGTTTGACATAACCCAAAAATTCATGTTGCGTCTGAAAGTAGAAGCTCGCCCGATTACAACGGTATGCGTATTTTTTCCCTAGGCCATTCTGGTTAAGCGTTTGGAGCAGCAGAATTGCGAAAAATTTGTTGCCTTCTCAACCATTTCTTGGCTTCATACTCCCATATCTCGCGAACGGACTGACCTAACCCAAAAATTCCTATTGCATCTGAAAGTAGAAACTCGCCCGATTACAACGGTATGCGCATTTCTTCCCTAGGCCATTCTGGTTAAGTGTTTGGAGCAGCAGAAGTGCGAAAAATTTGTTGCCTTCTCAACCATTTCTTGGCTCCATACTCCCATATCTCGCGAACGGACTGACCTAACCCAAAAATTCCTATTGAATCTGAAAGTAGAAACTCGCCCGATTACAACGGTATGTGTATTTTTTCCCTAGGCCATTCTCGTTAAGCGTTTGGAGCAGCAGAATTGCGAAAAATTTGTCGCCTTCTCAACCATTTCTTGGCTTCTTACTCCCATATCTCGCGAACGGATTGACCTAACCCAAAAATTCCTATTGCATCTGAAAGTGGAAAGTCGCCCGATTACAACGGTATGCGTATTTTTTCTCTAGGCGATTCTGGTTAAGCGATTGGAGCAGCAGAAGTGCGAAAAATTTGTTGTCTTGTCAACCATTTCTTAGCTTCAAACTCCCATATCTCGCGAACGGATTGACCTAACTCAAAAATTCCTGCTGCGTCTGAAAGTAGAAACTAGCCCGATTACAACGGTGTGCGTATTTTTTCCCTAGGCCATTCTGATTAAGGGATTGGAGCAGCAGAAGTGCGAGAAATTTGTTGTCTTGTCAACCATTTCTTAGCTTCAAACTCCCATATCTCGCGAACGGACTGACCTAACCCAAAAATTCCTATTGCATCTGAAAGTAGAAACTCGCCCGATTACAACGGTATGCGTATTTTTTCCCCCGGCGATTCTGGTTAAGCGATTGGAGCAGCAGAAGTGCGAAAAATTTGTTGTCTTGTCAACCATTTCTTAGCTTCAAACTCCCATATCTCGAGAACGGACTGACCTAACCCAAAAATTCCTATTGCATCTGAAAGTAGACACTCGCCCGATTACAACGGTATGCGTATTTTTTCCCTAGGCCATTCTGGTTAAGTGTTTGGTGCAGCAGAAGTGCGAAAAATTTTGTGCGTTCTCAACCATTTCTTGGCTTCAAACTCCCATATCTCGCGAACGGACTGACCTAACCCAAAAATTCCTATTGCATCTGAAAGTGGAAAGTCGCCCGATTACAACGGTATGCGTATTTTTCCCTAGGCGATTCTGGTTAAGCGATTGGAGCAGCAAAAGTGCGAAAAATTTGTTGTCTTGTCAACCATTTCTTAGCTTCACACTCCCATATCTCGCGAACGGATTGACCTAACCCAAAAATTCCTATTGCGTCTGAATGTAGAAACTCGCCCGATTACAACGGTATGTATACTTTTTCCTTAGGTCATTCTGGCTTCGCGTTTGGTGCAGCAGAATTGCGAAAAATTTTTTACCCTGTCAACCATTTGTTGGCTTCAAACTCCCATATCTCGCGAACGGTTTGACATAACCCAAAAATTCATGTTGCGTCTGAAAGTAGAAGCTCGCCCGATTACAACGGTATGCGTATTTTTTCCCTAGGCCACTCTGGTTAAGCGTTTGGAGCAGCAGAATTGCGAAAAATTTGTTGCCTTCTCAACCATTTCTTGGCTTCATACTCCCATATCTCGCGAACGGACTGACCTAACCCAAAAATTCCTATTGCATCTGAAAGTAGAAACTCGCCCGATTACAACGGTATGCGCATTTCTTCCCTAGGCCATTCTGGTTAAGTGTTTGGAGCAGCAGAAGTGCGAAAAATTTGTTGCCTTCTCAACCATTTCTTGGCTCCATACTCCCATATCTCGCGAACGGACTGACCTAACCCAAAAATTCCTATTGAATCTGAAAGTAGAAACTCGCCCGATTACAACGGTATGTGTATTTTTTCCCTAGGCCATTCTCGTTAAGCGTTTGGAGCAGCAGAATTGCGAAAAATTTGTCGCCTTCTCAACCATTTCTTGGCTTCTTACTCCCATATCTCGCGAACGGATTGACCTAACCCAAAAATTCCTATTGCATCTGAAAGTGGAAAGTCGCCCGATTACAACGGTATGCGTATTTTTTCCCTAGGCGATTCTGGTTAAGCGATTGGAGCAGCAGAAGTGCGAAAAATTTGTTGTCTTGTCAACCATTTCTTAGCTTCAAACTCCCATATCTCGCGAACGGATTGACCTAACTCAAAAATTCCTGCTGCGTCTGAAAGTAGAAACTAGCCCGATTACAACGGTGTGCGTATTTTTTCCCTAGGCCATTCTGATTAAGGGATTGGAGCAGCAGAAGTGCGAGAAATTTGTTGTCTTGTCAACCATTTCTTAGCTTCAAACTCCCATATCTCGCGAACGGACTGACCTAACCCAAAAATTCCTATTGCATCTGAAAGTAGAAACTCGCCCGATTACAACGGTATGCGTATTTTTTCCCCCGGCGATTCTGGTTAAGCGATTGGAGCAGCAGAAGTGCGAAAAATTTGTTGTCTTGTCAACCATTTCTTAGCTTCAAACTCCCATATCTCGAGAACGGACTGACCTAACCCAAAAATTCCTATTGCATCTGAAAGTAGACACTCGCCCGATTACAACGGTATGCGTATTTTTTCCCTAGGCCATTCTGGTTAAGTGTTTGGTGCAGCAGAAGTGCGAAAAATTTTGTGCGTTCTCAACCATTTCTTGGCTTCAAACTCCCATATCTCGCGAACGGACTGACCTAACCCAAAAATTCCTATTGCATCTGAAAGTGGAAAGTCGCCCGATTACAACGGTATGCGTATTTTTTCCCTAGGCGATTCTGGTTAAGCGATTGGAGCAGCAGAAGTGCGAAAAATTTGTTGTCTTGTCAACCATTTCTTAGCTTCAAACTCCCATATCTCGCGAACGGATTGACCTAACTCAAAAATTCCTGCTGCGTCTGAAAGTAGAAACTAGCCCGATTACAACGGTGTGCGTATTTTTTCCCTAGGCCATTCTGATTAAGCGATTGGAGCAGCAAAAGTGCGAAAAATTTGTTGTCTTGTCAACCATTTCTTAGCTTCACACTCCCATATCTCGCGAACGGATTGACCTAACCCAAAAATTCCTATTGCGTCTGAATGTAGAAACTCGCCCGATTACAACGGTATGTATACTTTTTCCTTAGGTCATTCTGGCTTCGCGTTTGGTGCAGCAGAATTGCGAAAAATTTTTTACTCTGTCAACCATTTCTTGGCTTCAAACTCCCATATCTCGCGAACGGATTGACATAACCCAAAAATTCATGTTGCGTCTGAAAGTAGAAGCTCGCCCGATTACAACGGTATGCGTATTTTTTCCCTAGGCCATTCTGGTTAAGCGTTTGGAGCAGCAGAATTGCGAAAAATTTGTTGCCTTCTCAACCATTTCTTGGCTTCATACTCCCATATCTCGCGAACGGACTGACCTAACCCAAAAATTCCTATTGCATCTGAAAGTAGAAACTCGCCCGATTACAACGGTATGCGCATTTCTTCCCTAGGCCATTCTGGTTAAGTGTTTGGAGCAGCAGAAGTGCGAAAAATTTGTTGCCTTCTCAACCATTTCTTGGCTCCATACTCCCATATCTCGCGAACGGACTGACCTAACCCAAAAATTCCTATTGAATCTGAAAGTAGAAACTCGCCCGATTACAACGGTATGCGTATTTTTTCCCTAGGCCATTCTGATTAAGCGATTGGAGCAGCAGAAGTGCGAAAAATTTGCTGTCTTGTCAACCATTTCTTAGCCTCAAACTCCCATATCTCGCGAACGGACTGACCTAACCCAAAAATTCCTATTGCATCTGAAAGTAGAAACTCGCCCGATTACAACGGAATGCGTATTTTTTCCCTAGGCAATTCTGGTTAAGCGATTGGAGCAGCAGAAGTGCGAAAAATTTGTTGTCTTGTCAACCATTTCTTAGCTTCAAACTCCCATATCTCGCGAACGGATTGACCTAACACAAAAATTCCTGCTGCGTCTGAAAGTAGAAACTAGCCCGATTACAACGGTGTACGTATTTTTTCCCTAGGCCATTCTGATTAAGCGATTGGAGCAGCAGAAGTGCGAAAAATTTGTTGTCTTGTCAACCATTTCTTAGCTTCAAACTCCCATATCTCGCGAACGGACTGACCTAACCCAAAAATTCCTATTGCATCTGAAAGTAGAAACTCGCCCGATTACAACGGTATGCGTATTTTTTCCCCCGGCGATTCTGGTTAAGCGATTGGAGCAGCAGAAGTGCGAAAAATTTGTTGTCTTGTCAACCATTTCTTAGCTTCAAACTCCCATATCTCGCGAACGGACTGACCTAACCCAAAAATTCCTATTGCATCTGAAAGTAGACACTCGCCCGATTACAACGGTATGCGTATTTTTTCCCTAGGCCATTCTGGTTAAGTGTTTGGAGCAGCAGAAGTGCGAAAAGTTTTGTGCGTTCTCAACCATTTCTTGGCTTCAAACTCCCATATCTCGCGAACGGCTTGACCTAACCAAAAAATTCCTATTACATCTGAAAGTGGAAACTCGCCCGATTACAACGGTATGCGTATTTTTTCCCTAGGCGATTCTGGTTAAGCGATTGGAGCAGCAGAAGTGCGAAAAATTTGTTGTCTTGTCAACCATTTCTTAGCTTCAAACTCCCATATCTCGCGAACGGACTGACCTAACCCAAAAATTCCTATTGCATCTGAAAGTAGAAACTCGCCCGATTACAACGGTATGCGTATTTTTTCCCCCGGCGATTCTGGTTAAGCGATTGGAGCAGCAGAAGTGCGAAAAATTTGTTGTCTTGTCAACCATTTCTTAGCTTCAAACTCCCATATCTCGCGAACGGACTGACCTAACCCAAAAATTCCTATTGCATCTGAAAGTAGACACTCGCCCGATTACAACGGTATGCGTATTTTTTCCCTAGGCCATTCTGGTTAAGTGTTTGGAGCAGCAGAAGTGCGAAAAGTTTTGTGCGTTCTCAACCATTTCTTGGCTTCAAACTCCCATATCTCGCGAACGGCTTGACCTAACCAAAAAATTCCTATTACATCTGAAAGTGGAAACTCGCCCGATTACAACGGTATGTGTATTTTTTCCCTAGGCCATTCTCGTTAAGCGTTTGGAGCAGCAGAATTGCGAAAAATTTGTTGCCTTCTCAACCATTTCTTGGCTTCATACTCCCATATCTCGCGAACGGATTGACCTAACCCAAAAATTCCTATTGCATCTGAAAGTAGAAACTCGCCCGATTACAACGGTATGCGTATTTTTTCCCTAGGCGATTCTGGTTAAGCGATTGGAGCAGTAGAAGTGCGAAAAATTTGTTGTCTTGTCAACCATTTCTTAGCTTCAAACTCCCATATCTCGCGAACGGACTGACCTAACCCAAAAATTCCTATTGCATCTGAAAGTAGAAACTCGCCCGATTACAACGGTATGCGTATTTTTTCCCCCGGCGATTCTGGTTAAGCGATTGGAGCAGCAGAAGTGCGAAAAATTTGTTGTCTTGTCAACCATTTCTTAGCTTCAAACTCCCATATCTCGCGAACGGACTGACCTAACCCAAAAATTCCTATTGCATCTGAAAGTAGACACTCGCCCGATTACAACGGTATGCGTATTTTTTCCCTAGGCCATTCTGGTTAAGTGTTTGGAGCAGCAGAAGTGCGAAAAGTTTTGTGCGTTCTCAACCATTTCTTGGCTTCAAACTCCCATATCTCGCGAACGGATTGATCTAACCCAAAAATTCCTATTGCATCTGAAAGTAGAAACTCGCCCGATTACAACGGTATGTGTATTTTTTCCCTAGGCCATTCTCGTTAAGCGTTTGCAGCAGCAGAATTGCGAAAAATTTGTTGCCTTTTCAACTATTTCTTGGCTTCATACTCCCATATCTCGCGAACGGACTGACCTAACCCAAAAATTCCTATTGCATCTGAAAGTAGAAACTCGCCCGATTACAACGGTATGCGTATTTTTTCCCCCGGCGATTCTGGTTAAGCGATTGGAGCAGCAGAAGTGCGAAAAATTTGTTGTCTTGTCAACCATTTCTTAGCTTCAAACTCCCATATCTCGCGAACGGACTGACCTAACCCAAAAATTCCTATTGCATCTGAAAGTAGACACACGCCCGATTACAACGGTATGCGTATTTTTTCCCTAGGCCATTCTGGTTAGGTGTTTGGTGCAGCAGAAGTGCGAAAAATTTTGTGCGTTCTCAACCATTTCTTGGCTTCAAACTCCCATATCTCGCGAACGGACTGACCTAACCCAAAAATTCCTATTGCATCTGAAAGTAGAAAGTCGCCCGATTACAACGGTATGCGTATTTTTTCCCTAGGCGATCCTGGTTAAGCGATTGGAGCAGCTAAAGTGCGAAAAATTTGTTGTCTTGTCAACCATTTCTTAGCTTCAAACTCCCATATCTCGCGAACGGATTGACCTAACTCAAAAATTCCTGCTGCGTCTGAAAGTAGAAACTAGCCCGATTACAACGGTGTGCGTATTTTTTCCCTAGGCCATTCTGATTAAGCGATTGGAGCAGCAAAATTGCGAAAAATTGGTTGTCTTGTCAACCATTTCTTAGCTTCAAACTCCCATATCTCGCGAACGGATTGACCTAACCCAAAAATTCCTATTGCGTCTGAATGTAGAAACTCGCCCGATTACAACGGTATGTATACTTTTTCCTTAGGTCATTCTGGCTTCGCGTTTGGTGCAGCAGAATTGCGAAAAATTTTTTACCCTGTCAACCATTTCTTGGCTTCAAACTCCCATATCTCGCGAACGGATTGACATAACCCAAAAATTCATGTTGCGTCTGAAAGTAGAAGCTCGCCCGATTACAAAGGTATGCGTATTTTTTCCCTAGGCCATTCTGGTTAAGCGTTTGGAGCAGCAGAATTGCGAAAAATTTGTTGCCTTCTCAACCATTTCTTGGCTTCATACTCCCATATCTCGCGAACGGACTGACCTAACCCAAAAATTCCTATTGCATCTGAAAGTAGAAACTCGCCCGATTACAACGGTATGCGAATTTCTTCCCTAGGCCATTCTGGTTAAGTGTTTGGAGCAGCAGAAGTGCGAAAAATTTGTTGCCTTCTCAACCATTTCTTGGCTTCATACTCCCATATCTCGCGAACGGATTGACCTAACCCAAAAATTCCTATTGAATCTGAAAGTAGAAACTCGCCCGATTACAACGGTATGCGTATTTTTTCCCTAGGCCATTCTGATTAAGCGATTGGAGCAGCAGAAGTGCGAAAAATTTGCTGTCTTGTCAACCATTTCTTAGCCTCAAACTCCCATATCTCGCGAACGGACTGACCTAACCCAAAAATTCCTATTGCATCTGAAAGTAGAAACTCGCCCGATTACAACGGAATGCGTATTTTTTCCCTAGGCAATTGTGGTTAAGCGATTGGAGCAGCAGAAGTGCGAAAAATTTGTTGTCTTGTCAACCATTTCTTAGCTTCAAACTCCCATATCTCGCGAACGGATTGACCTAACACAAAAATTCCTGCTGCGTCTGAAAGTAGAAACTAGCCCGATTACAACGGTGTACGTATTTTTTCCCTAGGCCATTCTGATTAAGCGATTGGAGCAGCAGAAGTGCGAAAAATTTGTTGTCTTGTCAACCATTTCTTAGCTTCAAACTCCCATATCTCGCGAACGGACTGACCTAACCCAAAAATTCCTATTGCATCTGAAAGTAGAAACTCGCCCGATTACAACGGTATGCGTATTTTTTCCCCCGGCGATTCTGGTTAAGCGATTGGAGCAGCAGAAGTGCGAAAAATTTGTTGTCTTGTCAACCATTTCTTAGCTTCAAACTCCCATATCTCGCGAACGGACTGACCTAACCCAAAAATTCCTATTGCATCTGAAAGTAGACACTCGCCCGATTACAACGGTATGCGTATTTTTTCCCTAGGCCATTCTGGTTAAGTGTTTGGAGCAGCAGAAGTGCGAAAAGTTTTGTGCGTTCTCAACCATTTCTTGGCTTCAAACTCCCATATCTCGCGAACGGCTTGACCTAACCAAAAAATTCCTATTACATCTGAAAGTGGAAACTCGCCCGATTACAACGGTATGTGTATTTTTTCCCTAGGCCATTCTCGTTAAGCGTTTGGAGCAGCAGAATTGCGAAAAATTTGTTGCCTTCTCAACCATTTCTTGGCTTCATACTCCCATATCTCGCGAACGGATTGACCTAACCCAAAAATTCCTATTGCATCTGAAAGTAGAAACTCGCCCGATTACAACGGTATGCGTATTTTTTCCCTAGGCGATTCTGGTTAAGCGATTGGAGCAGCAGAAGTGCGAAAAATTTGTTGTCTTGTCAACCATTTCTTAGCTTCAAACTCCCATATCTCGCGAACGGACTGACCTAACCCAAAAATTCCTATTGCATCTGAAAGTAGAAACTCGCCCGATTACAACGGTATGCGTATTTTTTCCCCCGGCGATTCTGGTTAAGCGATTGGAGCAGCAGAAGTGCGAAAAATTTGTTGTCTTGTCAACCATTTCTTAGCTTCAAACTCCCATATCTCGCGAACGGACTGACCTAACCCAAAAATTCCTATTGCATCTGAAAGTAGACACTCGCCCGATTACAACGGTATGCGTATTTTTTCCCTAGGCCATTCTGATTAAGCGATTGGAGCAGCAAAAGTGCGAAAAATTGGTTGTCTTGTCAACCATTTCTTAGCTTCAAACTCCCATATCTCGCGAACGGATTGACCTAACCCAAAAATTCCTATTGCGTCTGAATGTAGAAACTCGCCCGATTACAACGGTATGTATACTTTTTCCTTAGGTCATTCTGGCTTCGCGTTTGGTGCAGCAGAATTGCGAAAAATTTTTTACCCTGTCAACCATTTCTTGGCTTCAAACTCCCAAATCTCGCGAACGGATTGACATAACCCAAAAATTCATGTTGCGTCTGAAAGTAGAAGCTCGCCCGATTACAAAGTTATGCGTATTTTTTCCCTAGGCCATTCTGGTTAAGCGTTTGGAGCAGCAGAATTGCGAAAAATTTGTTGCCTTCTCAACCATTTCTTGGCTTCATACTCCCATATCTCGCGAACGGACTGACCTAACCCAAAAATTCCTATTGCATCTGAAAGTAGAAACTCGCCCGATTACAACGGTATGCGAATTTCTTCCCTAGGCCATTCTGGTTAAGTGTTTGGAGCAGCAGAAGTGCGAAAAATTTGTTGCCTTCTCAACCATTTCTTGGCTTCATACTCCCATATCTCGCGAACGGATTGACCTAACCCAAAAATTCCTATTGAATCTGAAAGTAGAAACTCGCCCGATTACAACGGTATGCGTATTTTTTCCCTAGGCCATTCTGATTAAGCGATTGGAGCAGCAGAAGTGCGAAAAATTTGCTGTCTTGTCAACCATTTCTTAGCCTCAAACTCCCATATCTCGCGAACGGACTGACCTAACCCAAAAATTCCTATTGCATCTGAAAGTAGAAACTCGCCCGATTACAACGGAATGCGTATTTTTTCCCTAGGCAATTCTGGTTAAGCGATTGGAGCAGCAGAAGTGCGAAAAATTTGTTGTCTTGTCAACCATTTCTTAGCTTCAAACTCCCATATCTCGCGAACGGATTGACCTAACACAAAAATTCCTGCTGCGTCTGAAAGTAGAAACTAGCCCGATTACAACGGTGTACGTATTTTTTCCCTAGGCCATTCTGATTAAGCGATTGGAGCAGCAGAAGTGCGAAAAATTTGTTGTCTTGTCAACCATTTCTTAGCTTCAAACTCCCATATCTCGCGAACGGACTGACCTAACCCAAAAATTCCTATTGCATCTGAAAGTAGGAACTCGCCCGATTACAACGGTATGCGTATTTTTTCCCTAGGCGATTCTGGTTAAGCGATTGGAGCAGCAGAAGTGCGAAAAATTTGTTGTCTTGTCAACCATTTCTTAGCTTCAAACTCCCATATCTCGCGAACGGACTGACCTAACCCAAAAATTCCTATTGCATCTGAAAGTAGACACTCGCCCGATTACAACGGTATGCGTATTTTTTCCCTAGGCCATTCTGGTTAAGTGTTTGGAGCAGCAGAAGTGCGAAAAGTTTTGTGCGTTCTCAACCATTTCTTGGCTTCAAACTCCCATATCTCGCGAACGGATTGATCTAACCCAAAAATTCCTATTGCATCTGAAAGTAGAAACTCGCCCGATTACAACGGTATGTGTATTTTTTCCCTAGGCCATTCTCGTTAAGCGTTTGCAGCAGCAGAATTGCGAAAAATTTGTTGCCTTTTCAACCATTTCTTGGCTTCATACTCCCATATCTCGCGAACGGACTGACCTAACCCAAAAATTCCTATTGCATCTGAAAGTAGAAACTCGCCCGATTACAACGGTATGCGCATTTCTTCCCTAGGCCATTCTGGTTAAGTGTTTGGAGCAGCAGAAGTGCGAAAAATTTGTTGCCTTCTCAACCATTTCTTGGCTCCATACTCCCATATCTCGCGAACGGACTGACCTAACCCAAAAATTCCTATTGCATCTGAAAGTAGAAACTCGCCCGATTACAACGGTATGCGTATTTTTTCCCCCGGCGATTCTGGTTAAGCGATTGGAGCAGCAGAAGTGCGAAAAATTTGTTGTCTTGTCAACCATTTCTTAGCTTTAAACTCCCATATCTCGCGAACGGATTGACCTAACCCAAAAATTCCTATTGCGTCTGAATGTAGAAACTCGCCCGATTACAACGGTATGTATACTTTTTCCTTAGGTCATTCTGGCTTCGCGTTTGGTGCAGCAGAATTGCGAAAAATTTTTTACCTTGTCAACCATTTCTTGGCTTCAAACTCCCATATCTCGCGAACGGTTTGACATAACCCAAAAATTCATGTTGCGTCTGAAAGTAGAAGCTCGCCCGATTACAACGGTATGCGTATTTTTTCCCTAGGCCATTCTGGTTAAGCGTTTGGAGCAGCAGAATTGCGAAAAATTTGTTGCCTTCTCAACCATTTCTTGGCTTCATACTCCCATATCTCGCGAACGGACTGACCTAACCCAAAAATTCCTATTGCATCTGAAAGTAGAAACTCGCCCGATTACAACGGTATGCGCATTTCTTCCCTAGGCCATTCTGGTTAAGTGTTTGGAGCAGCAGAAGTGCGAAAAATTTGTTGCCTTCTCAACCATTTCTTGGCTCCATACTCCCATATCTCGCGAACGGACTGACCTAACCCAAAAATTCCTATTGAATCTGAAAGTAGAAACTCGCCCGATTACAACGGTATGTGTATTTTTTCCCTAGGCCATTCTCGTTAAGCGTTTGGAGCAGCAGAATTGCGAAAAATTTGTTGCCTTCTCAACCATTTCTTGGGTTCTTACTCCCATATCTCGCGAACGGATTGACCTAACCCAAAAATTCCTATTGCATCTGAAAGTGGAAAGTCGCCCGATTACAACGGTATGCGTATTTTTTCCCTAGGCGATTCTGGTTAAGCGATTGGAGCAGCAGAAGTGCGAAAAATTTGTTGTCTTGTCAACCATTTCTTAGCTTCAAACTCCCATATCTCGCGAACGGATTGACCTAACTCAAAAATTCCTGCTGCGTCTGAAAGTAGAAACTAGCCCGATTACAACGGTGTGCGTATTTTTTCCCTAGGCCATTCTGATTAAGGGATTGGAGCAGCAGAAGTGCGAGAAATTTGTTGTCTTGTCAACCATTTCTTAGCTTCAAACTCCCATATCTCGCGAACGGACTGACCTAACCCAAAAATTCCTATTGCATCTGAAAGTAGAAACTCGCCCGATTACAACGCTATGCGTATTTTTTCCCCCGGCGATTCTGGTTAAGCGATTGGAGCAGCAGAAGTGCGAAAAATTTGTTTTCTTGTCAACCATTTCTTAGCTTCAAACTCCCATATCTCGCGAACGGACTGACCTAACACAAAAATTCCTGCTGCGTCTGAAAGTAGAAACTAGCCCGATTACAACGGTGTGCGTATTTTTTCCCTAGGCCATTCTGATTAAGGGATTGGAGCAGCAGAAGTGCGAGAAATTTGTTGTCTTGTCAACCATTTCTTAGCTTCAAACTCCCATATCTCGCGAACGGACTGACCTAACCCAAAAATTCCTATTGCATCTGAAAGTAGAAACTCGCCCGATTACAACGGTATGCGTATTTTTTCCCTAGGCCATTCTGGTTAAGTGTTTGGAGCAGCAGAAGTGCGAAAAATTTGGTGCGTTCTCAACCATTTCTTGGCTTCAAACTCCCATATTTCGCGAACGGATTGACCTAACCCAAAAATTCCTATTGCGTCTGAATGTAGAAACTCGCCCGATTACAACGGTATGTATACTTTTTCCTTAGGTCATTCTGGCTTCGCGTTTGGTGCAGCAGAATTGCGAAAAATTTTTTACCCTGTCAACCATTTCTTGGCTTCAAACTCCCATATCTCGCGAACGGATTGACATAACCCAAAAATTCATGTTGCGTCTGAAAGTAGAAGCTCGCCCGATTACAACGGTATGCGTATTTTTTCCCTAGGCCATTCTGGTTAAGCGTTTGGAGCAGCAGAATTGCGAAAAATTTGTTGCCTTCTCAACCATTTCTTGGCTTCATACTCCCATATCTCGCGAACGGACTGACCTAACCCAAAAATTCCTATTGCATCTGAAAGTAGAAACTCGCCCGATTACAACGGTATGCGCATTTCTTCCCTAGGCCATTCTGGTTAAGTGTTTGGAGCAGCAGAAGTGCGAAAAATTTGTTGCCTTCTCAACCATTTCTTGGCTCCATACTCCCATATCTCGCGAACGGACTGACCTAACCCAAAAATTCCTATTGAATCTGAAAGTAGAAACTCGCCCGATTACAACGGTATGCGTATTTTTTCCCTAGGCCATTCTGATTAAGCGATTGGAGCAGCAGAAGTGCGAAAAATTTGCTGTCTTGTCAACCATTTCTTAGCCTCAAACTCCCATATCTCGCGAACGGACTGACCTGACCCAAAAATTCCTATTGCATCTGAAAGTAGAAACTCGCCCGATTACAACGGTATGCGTATTTTTTCCCCCGGCGATTCTGGTTAAGCGATTGGAGCAGCAGAAGTGCGAAAAATTTGTTGTCTTGTCAACCATTTCTTAGCTTCAAACTCCCATATCTCGCGAACGGACTGACCTAACCCAAAAATTCCTATTGCATCTGAAAGTAGACACTCGCCCGATTACAACGGTATGCGTATTTTTTCCCTAGGCCATTCTGGTTAAGTGTTTGGAGCAGCAGAAGTGCGAAAAGTTTTGTGCGTTCTCAACCATTCCTTGGCTTCAAACTCCCATATCTCGCGAACGGATTGACCTAACCCAAAAATTCCTATTGCATCTGAAAGTAGAAACTCGCCCGATTACAACGGTATGTGTATTTTTTCCCTAGGCCATTCTCGTTAAGCGTTTGGAGCAGCAGAATTGCGAAAAATTTGTTGCCTTCTCAACCATTTCTTGGCTTCATACTCCCATATCTCGCGAACGGATTGACCTAACCCAAAAATTCCTATTGCATCTGAAAGTAGAAAGTCGCCCGATTACAACGGTATGCGTATTTTTTCCCTAGGCGATTCTGGTTAAGCGATTGGAGCAGCAGAAGTGCGAAAAATTTGTTGTCTTGTCAACCATTTCTTAGCTTCAAACTCCCATATCTCGCGAACGGATTGACCTAACACAAAAATTCCTGCTGCGTCTGAAAGTAGAAACTAGCCCGATTACAACGGTGTGCGTATTTTTTCCCTAGGCCATTCTGATTAAGGGATTGGAGCAGCAGAAGTGCGAGAAATTTGTTGTCTTGTCAACCATTTCTTAGCTTCAAACTCCCATATCTCGCGAACGGACTGACCTAACCCAAAAATTCCTATTGCATCTGAAAGTAGAAACTCGCCCGATTACAACGGTATGCGTATTTTTTCCCCCGGCGATTCTGGTTAAGCGATTGGAGCAGCAGAAGTGCGAAAAATTTGTTGTCTTGTCAACCATTTCTTAGCTTCAAACTCCCATATCTCGCGAACGGACTGACCTAACCCAAAAATTCCTATTGCATCTGAAAGTAGACACTCGCCCGATTACAACGGTATGCGTATTTTTTCCCTAGGCCATTCTGGTTAAGTGTTTGGTGCAGCAGAAGTGCGAAAAATTTTGTGCGTTCTCAACCATTTCTTGGCTTCAAACTCCCATATCTCGCGAACGGACTGACCTAACCCAAAAATTCCTATTGCATCTGAAAGTAGAAACTCGCCCGATTACAACGGTATGCGTATTTTTTCCCTAGGCGATTCTGGTTAAGCGATTGGAGCAGCAGAAGTGCGAAAAATTTGTTGTCTTGTCAACCATTTCTTAGCTTCAAACTCCCATATCTCGCGAACGGATTGACCTAACTCAAAAATTCCTGCTGCGTCTGAAAGTAGAAACTAGCCCGATTACAACGGTGTGCGTATTTTTTCCCTAGGCCATTCTGATTAAGCGATTGGAGCAGCAAAAGTGCGAAAAATTTGTTGTCTTGTCAACCATTTCTTAGCTTTAAACTCCCATATCTCGCGAACGGATTGACCTAACCCAAAAATT